>NC_141544.1:19500274-19792774 GCF_021556685.1 Rattus norvegicus | reverse complement strand
CTTAAACAAACAAAAATGTTGTGGAACATTCCAAATTTACCATAATTGACTACTGTTAGACTCTGCCCTGCTGATATGGCTTCCTTCAGCAATGAGCTTGATCAGTTAACAGTCTACTTGACAGACTATAGTTGGCTAGATACAGTATGGTAGCCACAGATACAGGCTCCTAAAGCATAGCTCGTGTCAAGAAGATTTTGTCATAGCAGTTACTGGTTTTTAATGTATACCAAAAAATAACCTGGCATATACAAGCATAAGATGATTCTGCAGTCATTTTTGTCTAGACACACACACAAACACAAAAGTGTAGTTCCTCAGGTGTCCCAGCAGTGGTGTGTCACTTATATCTTTATTTTTTAATTCAGTCTTTTATTTGCATGAGCAAGAACTGTGATTGGTTCCAGTTTGGTACCTCATTTGCATAATGTATTGCTTAATTGTGATTGTTCCCCAGATCGTTATTCTACACTTTTCCTTGCTACTAAACCAAACTCTTTTTCTTATGTTGTTAGGTTTTGCCTAATAAAAACCTACTCTTGAACAGCTTCTTAAATTCTTCTCTCCTTCATTATTAGCAAGTTGGGCTGTTGTGGAGGCTTAAGAGGATGCCAAAGGCACCGCAGAGCAAAGACTACGAGTGCAGAAGCACAGCTATGGCCACTCAAGAGTTGCAGATAACGATCAGGGCAAACCAACAAAGACAGGCAACGAAGAATGAGAGGGTTGTTTCAATGCAAAGAAAAGAAATGGTAGAACACGCTCCTCAGAAAAGTGCGAGAGTTTGATGTCCAGAACCCTCAGATCTCATTGTATGAGGCTGGAACGGTAAGTCTAAAACCTGGACAATAGTTTTTTTGGGTTTAGAATGCTAATCTGTTGGGTCTGACCTAGATTTGCAGTTGAGCTTCTGAAGTTAACATTTCTATTCACCCCAAGAAAATGGGTTAATCAGTTGTTAGAACAAATGGCTTCAATTAGAATCTAGTGTTTGTTATAAACTATAAATATCCGACCAATCATTTAAAATTATATAGCATGCCAATAAGACAGTATGACGATGATGTAAGCAATTGAACAATGCTCACAGTTGTGGGAAACTGGTTGTGAGAAGTGTAGTTAATATCCTACTAGACACAATGAAAATACAGTCCACCAGATAGACATATTTGCAAAGTTAGAACAATTATAAAAGTAATCTTGAAACACTGGAAATATCAATCTCAGAGAGAAAATGTGTGTTCCCATAGGATCAGCATAGTGCAGATGACTTTTAAAAACAGTTTTGAAATTAAGATTGCACTAATAACAGAAATACTTGGAAATACTTGTATTGAAAAAAAAAACACAATGTAACACTCAAATCTTGTGAACACTTTCAAGGGCTCCAACATAGTCTAATCATAGTAACTAAAAAAAAGGTAAAATAAATGCAACAGGGCAGACGTGATGGCTCTTCCTGGTCCTCGTCTTGACTACATCTGGAATGAACTACAATCCAGAAATTGAGGGCACGTGTGTGGTACAGATCATGTGGCTGGGAGACACAGGCTTCTGACCCAGATCTTGACATGGAGATCTTGACACATACTGGATGTGAAAAGCTTATGCCCACGTAAGATGGTACATGCCTTTTATCCCAATCTGAGGCAAGCAGATCTCTGAGTTCAAGGTCAGCCTGGGACAAAGCAAGTTCCAGATCCAGAAGTGGTAGTACTCATCTTCAATCTGAGCCACACCTTCTGCTGGAGACCAACATACAGCATTGGAAGAAAGAAAACTCCCTCTTCTTCGCCTGCCTTCACTTGCATTCCAGGACATCTGTTGGAAGCTACCTCTTCAAGATTCCAGCTTATAAAGAAGACCAGGCAAAACAACTAGTGTTGTCAACTAAGCAACTACTAGACTTTTGGACTTCCTGTTCAAAACTGCCCATTTTTGGGTTATTTGAACTGCAGACTGTAAATCATTACAATAAATTTCCTTAATATATAGAGACATTCTATAAGTTCTGTACTCTAAAGAACTCTAATACAGCACATGATTGGATGTGATATATCACAATGATAGAATGAAGAATGAAAATAGACAATATTCTTAGCAGAATTAGAAAAGGTTAGACTTTTATATAAACACAAATAAATAATCTAAATAAATTGCAACGAGGAGTGTATTCCAACATATCCAAGGCATATGTGAAAGCGAATGGTAATATCACTTGCAGAGCTGAGATATTAATAAATTTCACTTCTTGATATTTCCACTCTCCATGCTACAGATTCACAGCCTGAGAAATGAAGCATTAAGACATGAAGTGTTTATAAAAGATTAAGTAAAATAATTATATTTTGAAGATGACACAATTTAGTAGAAATAGTATTACAAATAGCAAATTCTAAATGAAATACACACACAAAAGAACCTTAAAACAATTAAGTTTATTTAAGTAAGTGATATATCAATAACAGTGATTTCTGTAAGTTCAAAATAAATATACTATATTTGTATTTTAATGGATGATTAATACAAAAATGTAACCCCAAAATCCTGTTGAAAATCCTAAAATTTTGATATAATTAACTGTAAGATTTAGTGATGTGTCTTAATGAAAAATATATTTATTTCTGAATTGTGCTATCAGAAATAATAAATATTGATAGAGTATATCTAAAAGTAGTTATCTTTTAAGAGATCAAGTTAACATAATATTTCCTATAATCAATGTTTTTATATAAAGGAAAACTTCATACTTGTAGGTGCTCAGGCCCTCGAGGTTTTGGTTATTTGAGGCTGGCTATTTTTAGTGGATGAAGCTTTCCATTTTATTGATATCATGGCCCAGGACACATCCAGGGCAAGTGTAATGCAACATCAAGTCACGGCTGCCTTCAACAAGCAGCATTTGATAGTCAAGCACTGATGCTTTCTTTATCCCTTTCTAATTTAAATGTTGTAAATTTCTGTTTCTCGGAGCCTTGATTTATATTAACAAAAGAAGACAATTTTTTCCTATAAGAAAAATCTTCCAAGTTGTAGATAGAATTATCACTCCAAATAATATTTTTTGAATTGCATACAAGCTTCTAAAGGAGTATCTTAGTAGGTATCAGCAAAGTTATATTAGCTATTAAATAAATGATAACCAAGGCACAATTTATAGATGTAGAGAAGTTAGGCATAGAAGGGACCTAGGCCTGACACATGGATATCTCTCAAGGTGGAAATAAAGTCAGTTTGATAGGAGGATTGGAGCAGCGTGTGGGAAATGGAATCGGGAGATTTAGGTAAGAAGAGTAAAAGGAGATGATCCTGAGTTAGCGAATATGGGGAAAGAAAACTAGAATGTAATAAAAAAAATCCAATAAAAGAAATAAAAGGAAAAAAGAAGAACTAGAAGTGAAGGACATTTGTGGGGCAGTACGGCAATGTAGTGCAGTGGAAATGTCCTACAATATATTAAGGTAATCATGAGGAAGCCTCCAAACAAGGAGGGACATCAAACCCCTATTGGCCATCTTTTGTCACAAAAGCAAACATCCAGAGCTAGAACTGGGTTTCACACAATTGGGTTTTTGTCCGAATCCCATGGAAATCCTGAAACAACAAAGGCTGATGCCAAAACAATAAGTCATTCTCCACAACTGACAGAATGGCCTCGTTTCTGTACACATTACCCACATAAGCTAACAAATACGGAGAGGTTGAGCAGATAGCTGTGTAGAACTTCCACTCCCATATTGTAGTAGCATCTGTGACTCGGTGGGGGGATACTCTTCAGATTATCAAAGGTGAAAAGTGAACACCATCTCCACCACAAAGCCTTTGACCTACTGTCTGTCCTGCCTCTTTTATCTTTTCGTTGGACTGTCTTGTCCAACTTTGATACAAGGACTTTTGTTTTATCTTAATGTATATTTGTGTTAAAAATTAAATTCTACTTGTAAAAAATGTTTCAACACTTTCAACAAAATTTTTGTTAAAATATCTTAATGTAAAAGCATTTTCCTCAATTTTCACTTTTATTGTCTAAGATAAATAACAATTAATAATAATAATGGTAAACATAATATATTTTAATGCAAAGCCATAATAATTCTGCAGTATTTTGCAAGTCAAAACTAACTAGAATATATATTATTAAGGTCAGTGTGCTGCCTTTGAAATCACCCTTTATTATTATTCCCACAGGGACGTGTGATTTATTAACAGCAAACTTAGGTGACTTTTATAATATGTAAATTCTATGTTATATGCTGACATCTATTCTACTTTTGTTCTTGAAATGTAAAAGCAAAAACTACAAATATGCACAAACTAGTTGTAAGTTGAATATGCTAGCAAGTTTATTGAAATTAATAAGTTATGTATGAATTATATCCAGATCTTAGTGGGTTGTACAAGGTACTTGGAGGAAGATCTACAAGAATGTAAGCATCAATTTTATTTTTTTATACTACATAAAATATCTGATGAGAAAAAATACCCAGAATATGAGATTTTCAAGCTCTTAAGTACATGGTACAGAAGAGAAATTTAGTAACAAACAAACAGAAGCCCGAGGTTTCTTGTTTCTAAAATCCTTTTCAGTCTTGAGTTCCAGCCAAGAATCTTGATTTTGTAAGCAATCACCTCACCAGCTGTCCTGATCCACCCCTGCCATGCCCTTGCTCTTTCTTGTCTCGGTGGTGCATGTGCTTGCATGTAAATAATAGATAGGGGACATTAAGACATGGGGTAAATTGAACAGGTTTATTTGGCACTGAGCAAACATCTGCTGTATGAAATCAAAATTAATCGCTATCCTGAGTTTTCTTCACCAACTTATTGTCTTCCACTTAGAAAATATGTGTTGCTCTAAGTAACATTAATAAAATATCACACACACACACACACACACACACACTCATTCACTCTCTCACTCACTCACTCATTCATTCATTCATTAGAACTTGAGCCTTCAGCTCTCAGGGTCAGAATTCTGTGACACAGAGCTCCAAAGCAATTGCATTTCTCATCATTTTTTGATCTCTCTGAGTAAGGCAGGGCTAAATAAAAATAGCATCAGAAAAGTGCCTTCATCTTCCCTGAAGTCTTTGCAGCATCTTCGGGATCCTTCAGGAACCACTGCTATAAATTCTGAACTGAAGGAGGTCCGTCCTCAGCAATGCTTTAATGACCCTTCATTATTTTGTGCTCATTCTTCAATACCAGGACAGTTCAGGATTATGTCATTGACAACTTATACCACCTCTTTCTTTAAAATAAATCATGAGGACCAATTCTGGCTGTTTTAAATAAAATAAACTTGAAAGCATTATGAAAGTGTTGGATATTTCTATACAGATGTATCATAGCATTTTAAAATATAATAAAGTATGGATCTAAAAGAATAGTTACCATTTTCAATCTCTTTATTAGAGTGTCTTCTTATATCCATCTTATGAAGACTGTACAAACATTTGATCGATGTAAATGATAAAAGTTGGGGTGACATAATCTAGGGCTTGGCTGATGCTTCATACCCACACACAGATATATGCTGTGGAAGTCATATCTAATATTTACATCATAGTGTTCGAGAGAAGGAACTATAGTAGATACACAGTTAATAACAAAATGCTAAAAAATAAAGTATGCAGTCTATAACAAGCCTCATCTAAGACGAAGTACTCTTTGAATGTCATAACTGCTGACAAGAGTATTTTCTCAATTTCTTTTTTCTCAAAGGTGACTCTTTAGAAAGAAGATAGACAAGCTGAGAGAAAAGAAGTCTACCACAAACAAAGTGAAATACCAAGTACATAATAGAAAACTCAATGTGACTATGCCCATTATAGAATTCCTGCATACAGTGTTTACACCACAGCAATATTTATAAGTCTTCGTGTGATTCTAACGTGCTCCCTACAAGATTCCTTCTGTTCCATTTCTGCTTAACTGCTTACCAGCTAATTACATAATTTGCCTCCCTGCTTAGTAAATTAAAATCCCAATTCTCCTTCTTATAGTGCATTCACTCCAGATGAGTCAACATCTGTACAGAAAGGAGAGCAGCCATTCAACGTGGATACTGCTGTTTCCCAGAGTGAAGTTGTGAAAATGTCAGCAGGACTCAACTCAGAGGTGAGTTCTTCCCAGCAAAGGTTTAAACAGGCCAAAATTTAACCAAATGCATCAAAAGTAAAACATACTCTGCAAAAATTAGTAACCACGTATTTTGAGGATGTTTTAGCCATGGCCTTAATCTTCCTGTGTTTTTTTTCTCTTCTCTCCAGTAAAGTGGCATCTCTTTCTCTAACATTTTGAACATTACAAGACTTTTCTCATTTTGATCCTTTTTGCTTAATAACATTCAATGAAGCAATAATTTGATGTTACTGAAATTACTTTACACGCCAGCAGCCTGTTGAGTCCAATCGCCATATGATGTCATTTCTACAACGTATTTACCGTTAATACTTTGCACTGCATTCTCATTCCTGGGGAAACTGTACTCATGCAGAAGAAAGGTTATTTTAAACTATGAGTTTGAAACCAAAACTATTTGTGGGAAAAAGTTACAAATGAAAACTAGAAAGCAGTGTCTCAAATACTGGAAACACATTGTAAGTGATAAAGACTTTAAGAGTAAGCCTGAATATTTAGTCAGTCTATAATTTATTCTATTTTGTTTTTTATTTGAACACCTACTCCAGAATATAAGAATACACACACACACACAGAGAGAGAGAGAGAGAGAGAGAGAGAGAGAGAGAGAGAGAGAGAGAGAGAGAGAGAGAGAGAGAGAGACTTTGATGAACTCTTCTAGTGCCAGGGATTTAGAACTATGACATACTAAAACAAAATCACTCTACCTCTCAACTCATTTTCTTCTCCAATTTCTTTAAAATCAGTGTTATCTTTTTTCATCACCTCGTATATGTTCTGTGAATGATTAGGGATAGTCTCCAGCTGTTTATACACCTTGCAGGTTCTCTTCTGCCCTTTGTTTTTTTTTTCTTCCCTCTCCTCTGTTAGCTCCCTCCTCTTCCTTCCACTCTTCTACTTCCTTCATTTCTTTTTTTTCCTTTCTATTCTAGACAGGATTTCCAGTCCCAACTAATGTCAAACTTCCTACATGTGCAAAAATTTCTTGAATTTCTTTTCTCCCTGACAAGTGACTGAAGTACAGGCAAGGGCCACGACTTATAATGGTGTGCTGTAGGAACTCAGGGCTTTTTACATGTGAGGCATGACCTCCATCAGTTACACATTCCTGGGCTTCTTGGTCCTCCTCCTTTTCTTCCACAACCACCACAACTTCGTCCTCCCCCATGTCATTAGAAAACCTCCCCTATGTGTGCTTTATCTGTCTTCACCTTTTCAGTAAATTACCAAGTAGGGAAAAGAGCATCGTTCTCTATATGAGACCAAACTGTATATCAAAGATATGTGGGAATAGATTATTATTTTTCTGACTAAAATGGCTTTTTCCTCTTAAATGTGAGTGAATGGAATAGCACTAATGCCAATTAATATTATTTAGCAAATCTGTAAAAGTGAACAGTGATAAAATCAGTGGTAAAGATAACACCTCCGGAAGAGCTCATTAAACTTTATTTGAAATGGAAAATCAAAACATGAAAAAAGTTACTTTTAGATTTATGAACAAGCTATTTTTATTTCAATATGATGTTAAAAACTGATACATTTTAATGATTTATGGCGAAATTAATAGTTATGAGATCCCTGTATAATTTTAAATTATCATATAGGAGGGTTAGGCCACTATCTTATGATTGTTTGCATAATATCAAATGTAGTCATCAAAATATAAATATTGTTAAAATAAAATTTCTCCATTATACTAAATGTTGCATTTGAAATCATGGAGATCTACAAGGTTACTCTACTTCTGTGAATCACAATGATCTGGATAAAGGTTTAACTTTCAAAAAATGTATTATTAAGAAAGTAGTGGATGGTTTGAAGTTATAGCTCCATGGCTGATATGTATGTATCATTCATGATATCTTAATTCATTTCCAAAATTTATAAAAATTAATAGGTATCTCATCTATTAGAGAAAATATAAAAACAAAAAATCACTGGTAGAATAGTGAACTCCTGACAGATTTAAATATTTTCCATGGGGAAAAAATTAAAACCAATACAGAATTAATACTTCACCTCCAATATGATTTCTACTTAAAGATGAGATAATGGTATGCATCATAGCTAAATATGATCCAATATTTTATTACAATGTTTATCCAGTCTATACATGTCATTATACACTTAATAGGTAGGCAGTTCCCATGTTTATTCATGTTCTCTCTATCCTTTCTAAATATTTTTTCCATTTGTAATACTTTTTTTTCTTTTCTTTCTTTTTTTAAAATTTTTATTCATCTTTATTAACTGGAGTATTTTTATTTACATTTCAATTGTTATTCCACTTCCTGGTTTCCAGGCCAACATCCCCCTAGCCCCTACCCCTCCCCTTCTCTAAGGGTGTTCCCCTCCCCATCCTCCCCCCATTACCGCCTTCCCCCCAACAATCACGTTCACTGGGGGGTCAGTCTGGGCAGGACCAAGGACTTCCCCTTCCACTAGTGCCCTTACTAGGCTATTCATTGCTACATATGCAGTTGGAGTCCAGGGTCAGTCCATGTATAGTCTTTGGGTAGTGGCTTAGTCCCTGGAAGCTCTGGTTGGCTGGCATTGTTGTTCATATGGGGTCTCAAGCCCCTTCAAGCTCTTTCAGTCCTTTCTCTGATTACTTCAACGGGGTCCCATTCTCAGTTCAGTGGTTTGCTGCTGGCATTCGCCTCTGTATTTGCTGTATTCTGGTTGTGTCTCTCAGGAGAGATCTATATCCGGTTCCTGTCGGCCTGTACTTCTTTGCTTCATCCATCTTATCTAGTTTGGTGGCTGTATATGTATGGGCCACGGGTGGGGCAGGCTCTGAAGGGGTGTTCCTTCTGCCTCTGTTCAAAACTTTGCCTCCCTATCCCCTCCCAAGTGTATTCTTGTTCCCCTTTTAAAGAAGGAGTGAAGCATTCACATTTTGGTCATCCTTTTTGAGTTCTGTGCATCTAGGGTAATTCAAGCATTTGGGCTAATCCACTTATCAATGAGTACATACCATGTGTGTTTTCCTGTGACTGGGTTACTGCATTCAGGATATTTTCCAGTTCCATCCATTTGTCTATGAATTTCATAAATTCATCGTTTTTGATAGCTGAGTAATATTCCATTGTGTAGATGTAGCACATTTTCTGTATCCATTCCTCTGTTGAAGAATATCTGGGTTCTTTCCAGCTTCTGGCTATTATAAATAAGGCTGCTATGAACATAGTGGAGCACATGTCTTTGTTATATGTTGGGGCATCTTTTGGGTATATGCCCAAGAGAGGAATAGCTAGGTCCTCAGGTCCAATTCATGTATTTATATTTCAAATGTTATCCCCTTTCCCACCTCTCTCATACTGTCTTCCCCCTCCCCTGGTTCTCTGAGGATGCTCCCACTCCCATCTACCTACTCCCACATCAACACCCTGGATTTCCCCTAAATTGCTGAAACAAGCCTTCACAGGACCAAGAGCTTTTTCCTCCCATTGATGCTGGACAATGTCATCCTCTGCTACATATGCAGCTGGAGCCAAGGTCCATCCAATATACACATTGGTTGATGCTTTACTCCCTGGGAGCTCTGGTGGGTCTGATTGGTTGATATTGTTGTTCTTCCTATGGGGTTGCAAATAACTTCAGTTCCTTCAGTTCTTTCTCTGACTCCTCCACTGAGATCCCCGTACTCAGTTCAATGGTTAGCTATAGGCATCCTCACCTATATCAGATGCTCTGGCAGAGATCAAGAGACAACTATATCAGGTTGTTATCAACAACCACATCTTGGCACAGCAATAGTGACTGGGTTTGGTGACTACATATGGGATGGATTCCCAGGTGTGACAGACTCTGGATAACCTTTCCTTTAGTCTCTGCTCCACTTTTTGTCCCTGTATTTTCTCCCAAGACTATTTAGTTCTCCCTTCTAAGAAGGACTGAAGCATCAACATTTTAGTTTTCCTTCTTCTTGAGCTTCATATGATTTATAACTTGTATCTTGAGTGTACAAGCTTTTGAGTTAATATCCACTTATCAGTGAGTACATACCATGTGCATTCTTTGTGAAGGGATTACCTCACTCAGGGTGATATTTTCTGGTTCTATCCATTTGCCTAAGAATTTCATGTAGTCATTATTTTTAATACCTGAGTAGTAATCCATTGTGTAATCGTACCATATTTTCTGTATTCAATTTCTGTTGAAGGATAGCTGGATTCTTCCCAGCTTCTGGCTATTAAAAAATAAGGCTACTATGAACATAGTAGGGCATGTATTATTGTTATATGTTGGAGCATCTTTTGGGTGTATGCCCAGGAGTGGTATAGCTGGATCCTCAGGTGGTATTATGTATAATTTTCTGTGGAACTGCCAAACTGATTTCCAGATTGGTTTTACCAGCTTGAAATCCCTCAACAATGGAGGAGTGTTCCTATTTCTCCACATACTCACCAGCATCTATTGTTACCTGAGCTTTTGATCTTCGCAATTCTGACTGGTGTGAGGTGGAAATTTAGGGTTGTATTGATTTGCGTTTCCCTGGTGACTAAGAATGTTTAATGATTTTTAGGTGCTGCTCAGCCATTTGATATTCCTTAGGTGAAAATTTTTGTTTTGCGTTGTACCCCATTTTTAATAGGATTATTTGATTCTCTGGAGTCTAACTTCTTGAGTTCTTTTTATATATTAGATATTAGTCCTCTACTGGATGTAGGGTCTTTTCCCAATTTGTTGGTTGCCATTTTGTCCTACTGAAAGTGTCCTTTGCCTTACAGAAGCTTTACAATTTTATGAGGTCCCAGTTTTCAACTCTTCATTTTAGAGCAAAAAATATTGGTGTTCTATTGAGGAAAATTTCCCCTATGTCTATGTGTTTGAGGTTCTTCCCCACTTTCTCTTCTATTAGTTTCAGTGTATCTGGTTTTATGTAGAGAATTTTACACTTGGATTTGACATTTATACAAGGAGACAAGAATGGGTAAATTTGCATTATTCTATATACTGACTTCCAGTTGAAACAGTACCATTGTTTGAATGTGCTGTCTTTTTTTCCATTACATTGTTTTAGCTCCTTTGTCAAAGATCAAGTGACCATAGGTGTGTGAGATCATTTCTGGGCCTTCAATTATATACCATTGATATATCTGCCTGTCTCTTCACAAATTCCATGTAGTTTTTTATCACAATTGTTCTGTAATACATCTTGAGGCCATTAATAGTGATTCCCACAGGTGTTCTTTTTTTGAGAATAGTTTTTGCTATCCTGAGCTTTTTGTTATTCCAAACGAATTTGCAACTTACTCTGTCAAATTCTATGAAGAATTGAGTCGGAAATTTGTTATGGGTTGCATTGAATTTGTAGATTGCTTTCAGGAGAATGGCCAATTTTACTATATTAATACTGCCAATCCATTAGCATGGGTGATCTTTCCTTTTTCTAAGATCTTAGATGTCTTTCTTTGGAGACTTGAAGTTCTTGTCATACAGAAATTTTACTTGCTTGCATAGAGTCACATCAAGTTATTTTACATTATTTGTGGCTATTGTAAAGGGTGTTGTTTCCCTAACTTCTTTCTCAGCCTGTTTACTCTTTTATTAGAGGAAGGTTACTGATTTGTTTGACTGAATTTTCTATCTATCCACCTTGCTGAATTTTTTATCAAGCTTAGTAGTTCTCTGGTAGAAATTTTGGGTTCTCTTAAGTATACAATCATATCATCTGCAAATAGTGATATTTTGACTTCTTCCTTCCCAATTTGTATCCCTTTTACTACGTTTTGCTATCTAATTCCTCTGACTAGGACTTGTAGTATTACATTAAATTGGTAGGGAGAGACTGGTCAGCCTTGTAGTCTATAATTTTAGTTGGGTTGCTTCAAGGATTTCTTCAAGGATTTTGCTTGATGTTGGCTACTGGCTTATTATATATAGCTTTTACTATGTTTAGATATGGGCATAGAATTCCTGAAATTTCTGAGAATTCTATCAAGAAAGAGTGTTGGATTTTATCAAATGCTTTCTCAGCATCTAACGAGATGATCATGTAGTTTATTTTTATTGTTTTTAGTTTCTTTCTGTATTAGGTCACTTTGATTGATTTCCATATATTGAATCATCCTTCCATCCCTGGGATAAAACCTGCCTGATCATTGTAAATGATTGTTTTGATGTGTTCTTGAATTAAGTTTGGTAGAATTTCATTGAGAAATTTTGCATCAATATTCATGAGGGAAATTGGTCTGAAGTTCTGTTTCTTTGTAGGGTCTTTTTTCTGGTTAAGGTATGAGCAAAAATGTGGTTTCAAAAATTAATTGGTTAGTGCTCCTACTGTTTGTATTTTGTGGAATAGTTTGAAAGTATTGAAGATCTTTGAAGCTCTGATAGAATTCTGCACTAAACCCATCTGGTCCTGGGCTCTTTTTGCTTGGGAGACTTTTAATAACTACTTCTATTTCTTTAGGAGTTATGGGTTTATTTAGGTGGCTTATCTGATCCAGATATAACTATGATACCTGGTATTTGTCTAGAAAAATGTTCATTTTCCTCCAGATTTTCCAGTTTTGTTAAATATAGGCTTTAGTAGTAGGATCTGATGATTTTTGAATTTCCTCAGATTCTGTTGTTGTGTCCTCCTTTTCCTTTCTTACTTTTTTTTAAAATTTGGATACTCTCTCTGTACCCTCTGGTTAGTCCAGCTAAGGGTTCATCTATCTTGCTGATTTTCTCAAAGAACCAGTTCCTGGTTTTGGTTCTTTCTATAGTTCTTTTTCTTTCTACTTGGTTGATTTCAGCCCTGTGTTTGAATATTTCCTGCCATCTACTCCTCTTTGGTGTATTTGCTTCTTTTTGTTCTAGAGCTTTTAGGTGTGCTGTCAAGATGCTAGGGTATGCTTTCTCCAGTTTCTTTAAGGAGGCACTCAGAGCTATGAGTTTTCCTTTTAGCACTCCTTTCATTTGTCTCATAAGTTTCGGTATGTTGTGCCTTCATTATCATTAAATTCTAAAGCGTCTTTAATTTCTTTATTTCTCCCTTGAACAATTTGTCATTGAATAGAGTGTGTGGTTCAGGTTGCATGTGTATGTGGGCTTTCTGTTGTTTTTATTGTTATTGAGGACTAGCCTTAGTCCATGGTGGTCTGATAGGATACATGATAGGAGATTATTTCTATCTTCCTTTATCTTTTTTAGGCCAGTTTTTTTTTTTGACCAATTATGTGGTCAATTTTGGAGAAAGACTATGAGGTGCTTAGAAGAAGGTATATTCTTTTGTTTTAGGATGAAATGTTCTATAGATACCTCTTAAATCCATTTAGTTCATAACTTTTGTAAATTTCACTGTGTGTCTGTTTATTTATGGTTTCCATGGTCTGTCCATTGATGAGAGTGGGGTGTTGAAGTCTTCCACTATTATTGTGTAAGGTGAATGTATGCTTTGAGCTTCAGTAAAGTTTCTTTTATGAATGTGGGTATCCTTGTGTTTGGAGCATAAAAGTTCAGAATTGAGAGACCATCTTGGTAGATTTATTCTTTGATGAAAAATCTTTTTTGATAACTTTTGGCTGAAAGTTGGTTTCATATTAGAATGGCAACTCCAGTTTCTTTCTTGGGATAATTTGCTTAGAAAATTATTTTCCAGCCTTCTACTCTTAGGCAGTGTCTGTCTTTGTCACTGAAGTGAGTTTCTGATATGCAGCAAAGTGTTAGGTCCTGTTTATGTATCCAGTCTACTTGTCTATGTCTTTGTATTGGGGAATTGAGTCCATTGTTGTTAAGAGATATTAAGGAATAGTGATTTTTTTCCTGTTATTTTTGTTGTTACTGGTGGAATTATGTTTGTGTGACTCTCCTTTTATGGGTTTGTTGCAAAAAGATTACTTTCTTATTTTTTATATAGTGTAGTTTCCCTCTTTGTGTTGGAGTTTTCCCTCTGTTATCTTTTATAGGGCTGGATTTGTAGAAAGATATTGTGTCAATTTGGTTTTCTTGTGGAATATCTTGATTTCTCCATCTATGACAATTGGGTTTTGCTATCATAGTCTCTGTTGAGAAATCTGGTATAATTCTCATAGGTCTGTCTTTATATGTTACTAGACCATTTTCCTTTAGTGCTTTTAATGTTCTATCTGTTTTATGCATTTGGTGTTTTGATCATTATGTGATGGGAGGAATTCTTTTCCAGTCCAATCTATTTAGAGTTCTGCTGGCTTCTTGTATGTTCATGGGAATCTCTTTGTTTCTTTCCATTTATTTATTTATTTATTTATTTATTTATTTATTTATTTATTTATTCCATTTTTTTAAATTAGGTATTTATTATTTACAATTCAAATATTTTTCCCTTTCCTGGTTTCATGTCCATCAACCCTCAACCCCTTCCCCTCCCTTTCTATACGGGAGTTCCCTTCCCCATCCACCTCCCCTTACTGCCCCCTGTACCCCTCCCCAATGCTTCCAGGGCATGTCTTTCTTTAGGTTAGTGAAGTCTTCTATAATTTTGTTGATGATATTTACTGGCTTTTAAGTTGGGAATCTTCACTCTCTTTTATACCTATTATCTTTAGGTCTGGTTTTTGTCATTGTGTCCTGGATTTCCTGGATGTTTTGGGTTAGGAGCTTTTTGCTCTTTGAGTTTCTTTGACTATTGGGTCAATATTTTCTATGGTATCTTCTGACCTGAGATTTTTCTCTTCAATCTCTTGTTTTCTGTTAGTGATGCTTGCATCGATGACTCCTGATCTTTTTCCTAGGTTTTCTATCTCCAGACTTGTCTCCCTTTGTGATTTCTTTACTGTTTCTATTTCCATTTTTCGATCCTGGATGGTTTTGTTCAATTCCTTCAACCGTTTGTTTGTGTTTTCCTATAACTCTTGAAGGGATTTTTGTGTTGTCTCTTTAAGGGCTTCTACTTGTTTATCTTCGTACTCCTGTGTTCCTTTAAGGGAGTTATTTATGTCCTCCTTAATGTCTTCTATCGTCATCATGAAATGTGATTTTCTGGTGTGTTGGGACATCACATATTTGCTGTGGTTGGAGAACTGGTTTCTGATGATGCCAATTAATCTTGGTTTCCATTGCTTAGGTTCTTGTGCTTGCCTCTTAACAAATGGTTATCTCTGATGATAGTTGATCCTGCTATCTCGGATTGGAACTTTTCCTTCCTCTGTTCCTATGAGCATATGCGTGAGAGTATTTCTGTGAGAACAGCTCTCTCTTGGCAGGTTTTGGGTCTGGAGGGATGTGAGACAGCCTTAGCTTTGTTGCAGCAAAATACTGGAAGTGTCTGTCCCAGGCTCTTGGAGGTTCACTTGCCCTGTGTTTTTCTGGAGGATCTCTCTTCGAATAGTTAGTGCAGAGAAAGCCGGGTCCTACCTGAGAACTTAGGAGTGGGGGAGCTCCTGGCAGAATAGCTCTCTGTGGGCAGGTTTGGATTCTGAGATCTGTGGGACAGCCCCAGCTCTGAGAGCAGATGGAGACTGGGAGGGTTCTATTCCAGGGTGCCCTGTGACTCCAGTGCCCCATGTGCTCATGGTGAGTCTCTTTTGATAGTCAGTGTAGAGAATGTGGAGTCTTACTTGTGGACTAAGAATGAGAGTGCTCCTAGCAGATCAGGTTTTGGGTCTGAAAAATACTTTATGCTTCTAATTTCAGAAATTACATTTCTAGTCCTTTTAGAGTTTGTCAATCTTTTAATTTAGGTCAGAATATAATTCTACAGGACAGCATCAAGGTAAAATACCTTCATATAGGTAAAGATACCATTCCAACAAGATCATTTTTTTGATGTAACACGACATCATTTTTGTATTGTGGTCAACCCATTTTGCTCCTCATTCAGAGATATACACATATTATATGATGTATCATCAGTTTCAAATATTTTTATAATTTCATTCAAAAGTAAAAGTGGAATCATGAGGGAAATAAAGACATCAGAAGTAGTTACTGGTTGTACAACATTAAAAAATCCATTCAACTTAATCAGAAAATATTCAGTTATTAGGACTTAAAATGTTTCAAGCTGACCAATATGTTAACCTTGTTTATGTAAAAAGACTTTCTCTATGTACCAGTAAAATCAATTTTAACTTTATTTGGAGGTCATCCTGAACTAAGTTCTTCAGGTGTGTTTTTGTAGCTCAACAAAGCATGGTTTATTAGAAATGCAACCATAAATAAATATTATGACACATGATAGAGAATAAAATTATTTCAAAGATTTTTTTCCCTCTCTTGCTCTTTGTTCTTCTCTGCTTTTGGCCCCTTCCCCATCTACCCCCCTTCCCTCCACATGCCCTTGGCCGGCCTCCTTTCCTCCCCACTCCTCGTCTTCTTTCATTAAATCTCTCTGCGTGGGAAAAAAAAGATTTTTTCCCCACAAGAAACAGATTTATCAATAAAAACATAAAGCATGAGTAAAATTTTGAGTTACATTAAGATTAAAGAATAAGAGTTTCAGGAATGAAGGGCATGTCATTTTTATTCCTTCAGAAGAAGAATTTTTATTCTTTCAGAAGGAATTTCTTTCACAAGACTAGGCAGAGAAATATTTTATAGTTTTGTAAATACATCCTTCCACAGTTTACTTCCTCCTGTACAAACTGAGTGAGCTTCACTGCTCTGTTCCCTTTTAGAATTACCCAATGTAATAAGGATAAAATGACCTGTATTTTTGAAGCTTTTAATAGTTCCTTGACCCTGAACTCTTTCCAATCCTTTTAAGCTTTATTCTTCAAGTTCATAACTAGGCTTTGTGGATTTTGTTTCGAAGAGGCAGTAAGTTGCTGTGCTCTGGATCCTATTATTTTAGCCATTCATTTCATTAATAGAAAACATGTATTTATGAATGTTCAGTAAATCTATACTGTAGAAATCTACAACCATCATTAGTTATTGAGAAAGTGTGATATAATTGTCACTTGAGACCTAATTAATAAATAAAATGTTTCAGGAAGCATGAGTGATGAATTGTAATGAAAAATACTACAAAAAGTCCTTATAGAAATCTGGAAATAACTCTACTATATAAATGAGTAGATATCTGAAATAACAAAAATGATTGAACCAGTTACATAACTCTTCAGTTTTCTATCTATCACACTATATAAATACAGAAAAAGAAGTGATTCTTTGAAATTGGTCCACATAATATAGAAAAACCCACCAATCTATTAAAATATTGTCTTTACATGGTTTCGATACAACAGGAATAAACTGCATTCTTATATTCATTTTTGGATTTGTCGTCTAAAACAACTCTGCTATATTATATTGGGCAGTTGTGATTTATTCAGGCAACTTTTATGTTATCTTTACCCTTACGGTTGATTTTAACTAGTTTCCTTGTAAGATCCAAAATAACTTCAATATACCATTTCTTGCTATATATAATGAAAATTAATTAAATTTTATCATGATATCTGCCATACAGAATTCTAATTTAATACAGTAATGTTTATGACTACAATAAAGATTTTGAAATTTTATATTATGACATAACAGAAATGCATATATTTTGTCAACGTAAAACCTTTCAAAACTATTTTAATTATTTACAAAATACACTTGAAAGCTTAAATACACTGATTTAGGACTCAGTACATAAGGACTCAGTAGTAAATTGATTTGTCTAATATCTTTAGAAAATTTTGAAACATGACAATTATGATACTGTGACTTTTTAAAAATTTTGCTAAATTTGAAAATCTTAATAAATTATGTACACAAGAGATGACAAGACATATGTAAATAGAATAATTGGTTCAAAATCATGAAATATGATAGTGGTTTAAGCAAAATCAAATAGTTTATATAGCATTACTATCCTGAGAGTTTCTTAACCTGTATGTAGGCTCTGTACTTTCAGAGCAGATGTATGGTATATCATACAATACAATAATCTGAGTCCTAGGAACTAAATATAATAAATATAGTGTGTTGGCTACTTCCTATCTGCTACAGCTTAAGCACCAACTCTCAAAACCTTCAACAAGGTGCTTTGTTTTTCTCCTCCACGACTGAGTATTATAAAGAATATGCTGCTCACTCTGTTGGCATACCAAAGCACTTTACACAGTTTTGTTTTAGAAAGATACTGACCACAAATGTCAGTCAAATGGAAGACACTGATATTGTAACATAATATAATGGAATAAATATCTCAAAAAGAATTCAAACAAAGATTAAAGTGTTATTAGACAAGTTTGAAAATGGTGTCTTTTGCCTTTTAAAATGATTTTACTGTTTCATACATGATTATAATATTTAAATTATTTTTACACTTCAGTCCCTTTATTCTGACTTCTCTTCTGTTGCTATGCTGTTTCTCAAATCCATAGAATCTTCTTGAATTATTATTTACATATACACAGACATGCATTCACATAGAGACATTCAAGACAGACAGACAGACACACACACACACACACACACACATACACACACACTACTGTGTCCATTCAGTGCTGTTTCTATATATACAAGAAGTTTTGCCACCTAAACAGTAGGTATTATTGAATTAAGAATAGAATATTTCAAACTGGCATGCATCCTACATGTCATTGTATGAGAATTCTATTTAATTTCAAGATACACCGGTGTTAGTAGATAGAATTATAATTTGAAATTGTAACTCATAAGAAATGTTAGGGATAACATTCATATCATAGTCACTTTATAGGTCTCTAAGGCAAAACTAACATAAAATACTACAGTAGAAAAATACTATAGACAAGGACTATGGTCTAAAATTTAAGATGACACTTTTAAAAAATGTAAGACATTCTCATACTCAGAAATTATTAGTTATCAATTGAAATGATTTGCCACTGCTATGATGCAAATGAACAAAATAGAACATTCAAATAAATCATTATCAGAAGTGTCAGTACTATAATACATTCAGAGACATTTTGCACTAGTAACAATTTGATAGACATGTAATCTACCATGCAAATAAATAAAGTGAAGAATAAAATAAAATGAAATCAAAATTTATTTTGAAGTCAAGTAGAAGTCAGTTGTTAGTAGCTGTCAAACTGTGAGATTGCAAACAAGTTTTTACTCTGATTAATTGTCCTTCATGTTGCTAACATGTTGCCAATAGATTAGCATGCGTGAAAGAAAACTGTGGATGAATTGAGTGAACCTAATATTTGTTTGGAATGTTTTTCTTTCAAATCCAATAATAATGCATTTCTCTCTGGGCTTCATTTTACTTGATTGATAGTTTTTTTTTAAATTGATGCCTATTATTCCAGAAGATGTAGAATATATGCCAATAGACATTTTATTGGTATGTTCACCATGTAGAACTATACACACCTGGTCATTTTTACAAATACACACTTAACATAATAAGTATTTTACAAGCTTCCTTATCTTAATCATTGTCTATGGCAATAAAGCAATAGCACGGGTTATGGGCATTGGAAAGGAAAGAAGTTTTTTGTTCTGTATGGTTGAAGGTCGGGGCATCAAACACAAAGGTTCTACATTTTGTTTTTTGTTTTGTTTTGTTTTTTTCTTTTTTCTTTTTTTTTTTTTTTTTTTCGGAGCTGGGGACTGAACCCAGGGCCTTCCGCTTGCTAGGCAAGCGCTCTACCACTGAGCTAAATCCCCAACCCCTTTTTTTCTTTTTTTTTTTTTTGTTTTTTTTTGTTTTTTTTGTTTTTTAAGGTTCTACATTTGAATCACTCTTTGTTTACCATGAAGGGGGGTTGAAAGACAGCAGACAGGGACTCAAGACAAAGAGGGAAGGGGAAAGAAGGAGTGGCATCTGCATGCATAAGTACAAAGAAGATCGAACCTTAACTCACAACTGACTTATGATAATGATTACAAAACACAATGTAAGTCATAAGTCTTGAGTTGATCTAGGTACTTCTTATCAGGCCTCACTTTCCAAAACCCTTCCCCCAGGTGACAACTCACGAACATTTAAAGCCATAATCTGCTCTATCAGCCATCCAAACGTACATTTCTTTTTTTCTTTCTTTTTTTTTTATTATTAACTTGAGTATTTCTTATATACATTTCGAGTGTTATTCCCTTTCCCAGTTTCCGGGCAAAAATCCCCCTCCCCCCTCCCCTTTCTTATCGGTGTTCCCCTCCCCACCCTCCCCCCATTGTCCCCCTCCCCCCAACAGTCTAGTTCACTGGGGGTTCAGTCTTAGCAGGACCCAGGGCTTCCCCTTCCACTGGTGCTCTTACTAGGATATTCATTGCTACCTATGAGGTCAGAGTCCAGGGTCAGTCCCAAACGTACATTTCTTAATCTGATATTTATTCACATAATCATAAATATCCACATATTCATCATACTTTTCAAAATCATTGCCAACTGTTTTAATAATATGTTGTAAGTTTACTACCATCAAAACTCATACCAAAACATATAAAACACAGCAACTAAGTACCTTAAAAGCTGAAATTGAGACATTAAAAAATTTAGTTGACTTAATCAAAATCCTATGACAAAGCAGGCCATGAACACTAGTAAAAAGTTAGAGTTCTTTTGACAGACAATATTGCGGCCATTAAATTGTTCCTTTTTTATTTATTACCTTAAATTATTTTTTACTCAGCTTTGGACATTGAAGTTTGTTTGTTCCAGTTTAGAGAAGTTGCTGGAGGGAATCATGATGGTCAAAGTACTGAAAATAATAAACTATTGAATACTCATCCATAAAGATTACATATACATAACTACCCTCAAGGAAACTACAAAGATTTTTAGTGCAGGCTCAATGGGAGGGATGTTACAAAAGGCTACCTTCCAGGATAACCTGGCTGTTTAACTCACCAAGACTATGGTTACCTACATGATAACAAAACGATTTTGAAACTGTCAATTAATTTCAGTTGTAATTCATGTAAAATCTTGAGGATGTAAGAAAGGATATAACATTGCAATCAGTTAAACAAAGTCTGCTATATCTCTTTTTGATCTAATCTAAAGATTAATCAAATATCATACTTTGCCTACTAGGGCTCACATATCTCATGTTAGCAGTAAATGCACAAATATTGCTCTTTGCATCAGTACTGTTGTCTAAGACCTTCTGTAGATTCTTAAGTTTACACTCAGACTATAAAATGTATATTGAAGATATATTCTAAAAGCAAAATATTTTTGTGGACATAGGATTACTGATAGTAGTGGGTTTTCTATATGTTTCCACATGTACAGAATATCCCTAGCCTGAAATGGAAGGTACATACAATAGCAAGACACTAAACAAAAGAATAGGAAATGCTGAATCATTAAGAGTAGAGGACTAGGGCTGGAGTGGTGGCTCAGAGGATAAGAGCACTGACTGCTCTTCCAGAGGTCCTGAGTTCAATTCCAAGCAACCACATGGTGGCTCACAACCATCTGTAATGGGATCTGATGCCCTCTCTGGTGTGTCTGAAGACAGCTGTAGTGTACTCATATAAATAAAAAAAATCTAAAAAAAAAAAGAGTAGAGAACTAAGTTCTAGAACTATAGAACTTTGAGAACTATATTGAGTAAGTAGGGAGAGAGTGGGCAGCCTTGTCTATTCCCCGATTTTATTAGGATTGCTTCAAGTTTCTCTCCATTTAGTTTAATATTAGCTACTGGTTTGCTATATATGACTTCTACTATGTTTAGGTATGTCCCTTGACTTCCTACTCTTTCCAGGACTTTCATCATGAAGGGGTGTTGAATTTTGTCAAATGCTTTCTCAACATCTAATGAAATGATCATGTGGTTCTGTTCTTTCAGTTTGTTTATAAAGTGGATTATATTGAGGGTTTTCCATATATCAAACCATCCCCACATTTCTGGGATGAAGCCTACTTGATCATGATGATGTTTGAGTTGATGTGCTCTTGGATTCGGTTTTCAAGAATTTTATTGAGTATTTTTGCATCGATATTCATAAGGGAAATTGGTCTGAAGTTCTCTTTCTTTGTTGGGTCTTTGTGTGGTTTAGGTATAAGAGTAATTGTAGCTTCATAGAAGGAATTCTGTAGCGCTCCATCTGTTTCAATTTTGTGGAACAGTTTGGGTAATATTGGTATGAGGTCTTCTCTGAAGGTCTGATAGAATTCTGCACTGAACCCATCTGGACCTGGGCTCCTTTTGGTTGGGAGACTGTTAATGACTGCTTCTATTTGTTTAGGAGTAATGGGGTTGTTTAAATGGATTATTTGTTCCTGATTTAACTTTGGTACTGGTCCATTTCCATTTCTTGCAGATCTTCAAGATTTGTTGAATATAGGCTTTTGTAGTAGGATCTGATGACTTTTTGAATTTCCTCTGATTCTGTAGTTATGTCTCCCTTTTCATTTCTGATTTTGTTAACTTGGACATCCTCTCTGTGTCCTCTGGTTAGTCTGGCTAAGGGTTTATCTATCTTGTTGATTTTCTCAAAGTACCAGCTTTTGGTTCTGTTGATTCTTTGTATAGTTCTTTTTTGTTTCTATTTGGTCGATTTCAGCTCTGACTTTGATTATTTCCTGCCTTCTACTCCTCCTGGGTGTATTTGCTTCTTTTTATTCTAGAACTTTTAGGTGTGCTGTCAAACTGCTGATATATGCTCTCCCCTGTTGCTTTCTGCAGGCACTCAGAGCTATGAGTTTTTCTCTTAGCACAGCTTTCATTGTGTCTCATAAGTTTGGGTATGTTGTACTTTCATTTTCATTAAATTCTAAGAAGTCTTTAATTTCTTTCTTTATTTCTTACTTGACCAGGTTATCATTGAGTAGAGCATTGTTCAACTTCCATGTATATGTGGGCGTTCTTCCCTTATTGTATTGAAGACCAGCTTTAGCCCGAGGTGGTCTGATAGGACGCATGGGATTATTTCTAACTTTCTGTATTTGTTGAGGCCTGTTTTATGACGGATTATATCGTCAAATTTGGAGAAAGTACCAGGAGGTGCTGAGATGTATGTATATCCTTTCGTGTTGGGATAGAATGTTCTATAAAGATCTGTTAAGTGCATTTGGTTCATGACTTCTCTTAGTCTCTCTATGTCTCTGTTTAATTTCTTTTTTTTTTTTTTGTTGTTGTTCTTTTTTTCGGAGCTGGGGATCGAACCCAGGGCCTTGCGCTTCCTAGGCAAGCGCTCTACCACTGAGCTAAATCCCCAACCCCGTCTGTTTAATTTCTGATTCCATGATCTGTTCATCGATGAGAGTGGTGTGTTAAAATCTACTACTATTGTGTGAGGTGCAATGTGTGCTTTGAGCTTTAGTAAGGTTTCTTTTATGTATGTAGGTGCCCTTGTATTTGGAGCATAGATATTTAGGATTAAGAGTTCATCTTGGTGGATTTTTCCTTTGATGAATATGATGTGCCCTTCCCTATCTTTTTTGATGACTTTCGTTTGAAATTTGATTTTATTTGAGATTAGAATGGCTATTCCAGCTTCCTTCTTCAGACCTTTGCTTGGAAAGTTGTTTTGCAGCCTTTCACTTTGATGTAGCGTCTGTCTTTGTCTCTGACATGTGTATCCTATAGGCAGCAGAATGCAGGGTCCTCATTGCGTATCCAGTTTGTTAATCTGTGTCTTTTTATTGGAGAATTGAGTCCATTGATGTTGAGAGATATTAAGGAATAGTGATTGTTGCTTCCTGTTATATTCGTATTTGGATGTGAGATTATGATTGTGTGCTTTCATTCTCTTTGTTTTGTCACAAGACGATTAGTTTCTTGCTTTTTCTAGGGTGTAGCTTGCTTCCTTATTTTGGGTTTTACCATTTATTATCCTTTGTAGGGCTGGATTTGTAGAAAGATATTGTGTAAATTTGGTTTTGTCATGGAATATCTTGGTTTCTCCATCTAAATTAATTCAGATTTTTGCTAGATCCAGTAACCTGGGCTGACTTTTGTGTTCTCTTAGGGTCTGTATGACATCTGTCCAGGATTTTCTGGCTTTCCAGGTCTCTGGTGAGAAGTCTGGTGTAATTCTGATAGGTCTGCCTTTATATGTTACTTGACTTTTTTCCTTACTGTTTTTAATATTCTTTCTTTGTTTTGTGCATTTGGTCTTTTGAATATTATGTGATGGGAGGAGTTTCTTCTCTGGTCCAATCTATTTGGAGTTATGTAGGCTTCTTGTATGTTTTTTTTCATTTTTATTAACTTGAGTATTTCTTATCTACATTTCATTTGTTATTCCTTTCCTGGTTTCCGGGCCACCATCCCCCTAAACCCTCCCCCTCCCCTTCTCTACTGGTGTTCCCCATCCTCCCCCCTTACTGCCCCCCCAACAAAACGTTTGCTGGGGGTTCAGTCTTGGCAGGCCCAAGGGCTTCCCCGTCCACTGGTGCTTTTACTAGGCTATTCATTTGTACATACGCAGTTGGAGTCCAGGGTCAGTCCATGTATATAGTCTTTGGGTAGTGGCTTAGTCCCTGGAAGCTCTGGTTGGTTGGCATTGTTGTTCATATGGGGTCTCAAGCCCCTTCAAGCTCTTTCAGTCCTTTCTAAGATTCCTTCAATGAGGGTCCCGTTCTCAGTTCAGTGGTTTAATGATGGCATTCGCCTATCTATTTGCTCTATTCTAACTGTGTCTCTCTGGAGAGATCTACATCCGGCTCCTGTCAGCCTGCACTTCTTTGCTTCATCCATCTTATCTGGTTTGGTGGCAGTATGTGTATGGGCCACATGTGGGGCAGTCTCTGAATGGGTGTTCCTTCTGCCTCTGTTCTAAACTCTGCCTCCCTATTCCCTCCCAGTGGTATTCTTGTTCCCCTTTTAAAGAAGGAGTGAAGCATTCGCATTTTGGTCATCCTTGTATGTATGGACATGTCTTTTTTTTTAGGTTAGGGAAGTTTTGTTCTATGATTTTTTTGAAAATATGTACGGGTCCATTGAGCTGGGAGTCTTCACTCTCTTCTATACCAATTATCCTTAGGTTTGATCTTCTCATTGTGTCCTAGATTTCCTGTAAGTTTTGGGCCAGTAGCTTTTTTCATTTTACATTAACTTTAATATTCGTGTTGATAATTTCTATGGAATCTTCTGCTCCTGAGATTCTCTCTTCTATCTCTTGTATTCTGTTGGTGATGCTTGTAACTACAGCTCCTTGTCTCTTACTTTGGTTTTCTATATCCAGGGTTGTTTACCTTTGTGCTTTCTTTATTGCTTCTATTTCCATTTTTAATTCCTTCACCCGTTTGATTGTGTTTTCCTGTATTTCTTTCAGGGATTTTTGTGATTCCTCTCTACAGTCTTCTACTTGTTTATTTATGTTTTCGTGAGTTTCTCTAAGGGTGTTCTTTATGTCTTTCTTGAACTCCTCTATCGTCATGGTCAAATGTGATTTAAAATCTAGATCTTGTTTCTCTGGTGTGGTTGGATATTCAGTGTTTGGTTTGGTGGGAGAATTGGGCTCCGATGAGGCCATGTAGTCTTGGTTTCTTTTTCTTGGTTTCCTGTGCTTGCCTCTTGCCATCAGGTTGTCTCTGGTGTTACTTTGCTCTGCTATTTCTGACAGTGGCTACACCGTTCCATAGGCCTGTGTGTCAGGCGTGCTGTAGACCTGTTTTCCTGTTTTCTTTCAGCCAGTTATGGGAACAGAGTGTTCTGCTTTCAGGAGTGTAGTCTTTCCTGTCTACTGGTCTTCAGCTGTTCCTGTGGGCATGTGTCCTGAATCCACCAGTCAGATCACTTGGAGCAGAAAAGTTGGTCTTACCTCTGGTCCCGGACCTGAAGTTGCTCCTCAGGGGCTGCTTTTCAGCTCTCCATTACGGCAGCAACCAGAAGGGCCTGCCCTTCATTTTCTCGAGTCCCTGTGCACAGGGGTCCCAGATGGTGCTAGGCGTTTTCCTCTAGAGTCAGAAATGTGGGCAGAGTGTAGTCTCTTCTGGCTTCCCAAGCATGTCTGCCCCTCTGAAGGTTTAGCTCTTCCTCCCATAGGATTTGGGTGCAGGGAGCTGTTTGACCAGGTCCCTTCAGATCCGGGCATTTTCTGGACAGCAGGAGACCTGCAGCTTGAGTGCCCCTATCTTCCTGTTCCCAGAGGCTCTATACTGGTCCTATGTCTTATGTAGCCTCTTTGAATCTGGCATTTTAGTGTGTATATCCTGTAGTTCATAGCTAATATCCACTTATAAGTGAGCGTACCATGTATGTACTTTTGTGTCTGGGTTATCTCATTCAGGGTGATATTTTCTAGCTTCATCCATTTCCCTTTGAATTTCACAATGTCATTGATTTTAGTAGCTGAGTACTATTCCATTGTGTAGATGAACCACATTTTCTTTATTTGTTCTTCTGATGTGAGCCATCTGAGTTGTTTTCAGTTTCCGTCTATTACAAATACAGCTGTTATGAACTTACTGGAGCAAATGGTTTTATGGTATGGCAGAATATCTTTTGGGTATATGCCCAGGAGTGGTATAGCTGGGTCTTAATATAGAACTGTTGCAAATTTTCTAAAAAACTGCCAAATTATTTTCTAAAATGATTGTAAAAACGTGGACTCTTACCACAATGAAGGAGTGTTCCCCTCACTCCAGTTCTTCACCAACATGTGCTTTCTTTGAGCTTTTGATCACAGCCATTCTGATGTGTATAAGTTAGAATCTCAGAGTCATTTGGTTTGTATTTCCCTGATGACTAAGGACAATGAACATTTTTAAGTGCTTTTCAGTCATTAGAGATTCTTCTGTTGAGAATTATCTGTTAGCTCTGTACCCTATATTTAATTGGGTTATTAGGGTTGTTTTAGTTTCTTGAGTTTCTCATAAATTTTGGAGATCAAGGGAATACAAATTGAAAAAGAAGTCAAAGTATTATTATTTGCAGAGGAAATGATAGTATAAATAAGTCATCCAAAATTGTCTACCAGAGAATACTTACAGCTGATAAACACCTTCAGTAATGTGACTGGATAAAAAATTAACTCCAAATAGTCAGTATCCTTCCTTTATATAAAAGAAAAATGATATGAGCAAGAAATCGGGAGAACAGCATCCTTCAAAATAGCCAAAAATAATGTAAAATACCTTGGTGTAGCTCTAACCAAGCAAGTGGAAGACATATATGACAATACATTCACATCTCTGAAGAATGAACTTGAGGAAGAAATCAAAAGAGAAAATTTTATCCATATTTTATCTTAAGAAATATAATTTTATACATTCTAACAGAACCTCATTATTCTAGTTTATATTATATATGTATTTGCTATATAAAGTCAACCATTGTTATTTTTTTCTACTTGACAGTGGGTTGCAGTTTTAGATATTAAATGTGATTTGAATCTGTATCCTCCCAGTAATATATTCACCTCATCATTAAATAGGCAAAAATGTTTTTGGGAGTAACTTTATTAGAATTCAAGAACAATACATCTGCAAAAACATGTGTAAAATAAAGAAGGCTCTCAACAGTGTATTGAAAATACTCCTGAGAATAGACACTCTCTTGTGAAAAAAAACAAAAGTCACACTGGGAGAAGCTCTAGAGTAACTACAGAATTTAAAGAAGAATATTCAATGCTGGAGAGATGGCTGAATGGGGAAGAGTTTTTGCTATTCTTCTGGAGGACTTAAAATGATCAATTCCCAGGATGCCTATTAGGCTGCTCCCAACTTCCTGTAACTGCATATCCAAGGGATCCAATAAACGTTTCTGGCTTCTTCAGGCCTTGCACTAGTACGTTTATATACACACATAGAAACAAAACACACACGCATGCATGTATATATGTATGCACACATGCAAACACACACACACTATGTATGTCTATGTATGGACTTTTATTTAAAAGTAAATTCAAGTAAAGGAAAACATGTAAGGCTGTGATTATTGTTCATAATTCCATATATCTCAGTTAAAACTTATGCAACTTTTATCGGGTTCTATGAATAATTAGGAGAAAATGTACAAATTTATGTTTAAGATCTCTTAGCTTACTCAAGATATTTTCTAGTGCCATGCATATACCTAAGAATTTCATGAAGTCTTTGTTTTTAGTAGCTCAGTATACTCCATCAGGTAAATGTACCACATTTTCTGTATCCATTCCTTTGTTGAAGTACATTTTGTTTCTTTCCATCTTCTGGCTATTATATATAAGGCTGCTATGGACATAATGGAGCATATATCCTTGTTATATGTTGGATCATCTTTTGGGTATATGTCCAGGAGTGGTACAACTGGGTTCTCAGGCAGTACTGTGTCCAATTTTCTGAGGAACTGACAGATTGATTTCAAAAGTGGTTGTATCAGATTGCAATTCCACATACAAAGGAGGAGTGTTCCTATTTTTCCACATCCTCACCAATATGTGTTATCACCTGAGTTTTTTATCTTAGTCATCTGACTGAAACCAGTCACAAAAGAACACACATTGTATACAGTCACTGATAAGTGGATTGGATACTAGCCCAAAAGCTCAGGATCCCAAGAAACAATTCATAGACCATATGAAGCTCAAGAAGAATGAAGAGATCAAAATATAGATGTTTCAACCTTTCTCAAAGGGGGTACAAAATACTCATGGGAGGAATACAAGCACAAAGAATGGAGCAGGGAGCAAAGGGAAAGACATCCAGAAACTGCCCTACCTGGGAATTCATCCCATAGACAGCCACCAAACCTGGTCACCAGAAGCCTGGCATGGATGTTTCCTGAGAGGCTCTGCCAGAGCCTTGCTGATACAGATGAGGATGCTTGCAGCTCACCATCAGACTGAGCAGGGGACTCCAATTAAGGAGTTAGAGAAAGAACTGAAGGAGTTGAAGGGGTTTGTAACCCCATGGCAAGAACAACAATATCAACAAACCAGACCCCACCAGAGCACCCAGGTACAAAACCACCAACCAAAGTGTACACTTGGAGGGACCCATGGCTCCACCAGCATATGTAGCAGTGGATGTCATTGTCTGGGATCAATAGGAATAGAAGCTCTTGGTCCCATGGAGGCTCATTTCCCTTTGTAGGGGAATGCCAGGGTGTTGAGGAGGAGGTGGGAGGGTGGGAGAAGAAACATCTTCATAGAAGTACAGGGAGGTAGGGAGGGAGATGGGAGATGGGAAAAGGGACAACATTTGAAATGTAATTTTATAAAATTTCCAACAAAAAGATCTCTTAGCTTAAAGAGAAAAAATTATTTATATTTTTTGTTTTTTTGTTAATTAGACGATAATGTTTCTGATAAAAATTTACATGAAATTACATCACTCAGTAATGACATAGTTCTTTAATTGTTATTGAATTGTTAAGACATTTTCTCTAAAGGTTTGACATTTTTACATTGTTATGGCAGTGCTATGTCAATGAAACCTATAAACTTGATAAACACCAAAGACTAGTTTGATTATTATGAAAAATATATATCAGATAGAGAGTAGGTATTAGTTGTTATGAGACAGCCAAGTGTATGTTTTATCCTTAAAAGATCTGTAAGAAAGATCTGTATGATAAGAACTTAAAGCCTCTGAAAAAATAAATTGAAGAAAATCTCAGAAGACGGAAAGATCTCCCATATTCATGGATTGGCAGGATTAAAAATGGCCATTATACCAAAAGCGATCTACAGATTCAAGCAATCTCCATCAAAATACCAATATAATTCTTCAGAGAGTTAGACAGAACAATTTGCAAATTCATCTGGAATAACAAAAAACCCAAGATAGCTAAAACTATCCTCAACAATAAAAGGACTTTAGGGGGAATCACTATCCCTGAACTCAGACAGTATTACAGAACAATAGGGATTAAAAAAATCTGTAAGTTATTGGTACAGGGCAGACACATAGACCAGTGGAATAGAATTGAAGACCCAGAAATGAACCCAAATATCTATGGTCATTTGATTTTTGACAAAGGAGCCACAACCATCCAATGGAAAAAAGATAGCATTTTCAGCAAATGGTGCTGGTTCAACTGGAGGTCAACATGTAGAAGAATGCAAATCGATCCATGCTTATCACCCTGTACAAAGCTTAAGTCCAAGTGGATTAAAGACATCCACATCAAACCAGATACACTCAAACTAATAGAAGAAAGAGTGGGCTAGAGTCTCGAACACATGGGCACTGATGAAAGTTTCCTGAACAAAACACCAATGGCTTATGCTCTAAGATCAAGAATCGACAAATGGGATCTCATAAAACTGCAAAGCTTCTGTAAGGCAAAGGACACTATTGTTAGGACAAAATAGCAACCAATAGATTGGGAAAAGTTCTTTACCAATCCTACAATTGATAGAGGGCTCATATCCAAAATATACAAAGAACTCATGATGTTAGGCAGCAGTGAGACAAATAACCCTATTAAATATGGGGTTCAGAGCTAAACAAAGAATTCACAGCTGAGGAATGCCGAATGGTTGAGAAGCACCAAAGAAATGTTCAACATCTTTAGTCATAAGGGAAATGCAAATCAAAACAACCCTAAGATTCCACCTCACACCAGTCAGAATGACTAAAATAAAAAAATTCCAGCGACAGCAGATGGTGCCAAGGATATAGAGAAAGAGGAACATTTCTCCATTGTTGGTGGGATTGCAGACTGGTACAACCATTCTGGATATCCTTGTGGAGGTTCCTCAGAAAATTGGACATTGCACTACCTGAGGACCCAGCTATACCTCTCTTGGGCATATACCCAAAAGATGCTACAACATAAAACAAAGACACATGCTCCACTATGTTCATAGCTGCCTTATTTATAATAGCCAGAAGCTGGAAATAACACAGATGCCTTTCAACAGAGGAATGTATACAGAAAATGTGGTACATCTACACAATGGAATACTACTGCACCATCAAAAACAATGACTTTATGAAATTCATAGGCAAATGAATGGAATTGGAAAATATCACCCCAAATGAGGGAACCCAATCACAGAAAAACACACATGGTATGCACTCACTGATAAGTGGATATTAGCCCAAATGCTCAAATTACACTAGATGCACAGAAAACATGAAACTCAAGAAGGATGACCAAATGCGAATGCTTCACTCCTTCTTTAAAAGGGGAATGAGAATAAAAAGGGAACAGGGAGGCAAAGTTTAGAACAGAGACTGAAGGAATGCCCATTCAGAGCCTGCCCCACATGTGGCCCATACTTATACAGCCACCAAACTAGATAAAATGGATGAAGCAAAGAAGTGTAGGCTGACAGGAACCGGATGTAGATCTCTCCTGAGAGACACACCCAGAATACATCAAATACATAGGCGAATGCAGGCAACAAACCACTAAACTGAGAGTGGGACCCAGGTTGAAGGAATCAGAGAAAGGACTGAAAGAGCTTGAAGGGGCTCGAGACCCCATATGAACAACAATGCCAAGCAACCAGAGCTTCCAGGGACAAAGCCACTACCCAAAGACTATACATGGACTGATCCTCGGCATCAACTGCATAGGTAGCAATGAATAGCCTAGCAAGGGAACCATTGGAAGGGGAAGCCCTGGGTCCTGCCAAGACTGAGCCCCCAGTGAACTGGGTTGTTGGGGGGAGGGCAGTAATGGGAGGAGGATGGGGAGGGGAACACCCATAGAGAGGGGGAGGGGGAGAGGTTAGGGGGATGTTGGCCTGGAAACCGAGAAAGGTTATAACAGTTGAAATGTAAATAAAAAATACCCTATTTAATAAAGATGGATAAAAAAAGACATAGGACCAAATGGTAGATGTTTGAATCTCACTCTGTAGGAGAAATAAAATTGTCGTTCGAATTGGACAGAGGTATGGAAGTGGGTATCATAGGGGAGAGTAAGGGGAGTAGAAGGCAGAGAGGCAATCAAATGTAAGTACAGTCAAGTAGAGCAGGCCAGAGGAAAGAACAGAAATTAGTAGGGGCTTTGGATTATCTCTAGGATTCACCAGAAATTTGGGATGGGGAGTGGTCCAGGGAGTCTATGACTGGTGTTCTAACTGAGACTCCTAAGGATAAGGGAATATGGAGCCTGAAGTAGCCACCTCTTTTTGCCAGGCAGTAATTCCAATGGAGAGATAAGGACACCAACTCAGCCATAAAACCCTCAACCCAAAATTCATCCTGCCTACAAGAAGTGCAGGGAGAAAGATGTCACAGAAACTGGGGGTATTGCCAATGTATTACTGGCCAAAATTGAGATCCATCTCATGGGCAAGAAATAGTCCCTGACATTATTAATGGCATCCTGTTATGTTTTCAGAGAAGAGCCTAGCATAACTGTTCTCTGAGAGTCTCCACTTAGCAGCTGACTGAAGGAGACACAGGCCCATATCCAAACATTAGCTCAGGAAACTTTGTGGAAGAACCCTTTGGGGGAAGGGTTGAGGAACCAAGAGGGCGATAGGGACTCCAGAAGAAGATCAGCAAAGTCAACTAACCTGTACCCTTGAGGTCTCCCAAAGACTGAACCCCCAACCAAAAAGTGTACAATGGTGGGACTTAGGCTCCATGCACTTATCTATGTAACTATTGTGAAGCTTGATCTTCATGCTGGTCCCTCAATAACTGAATAGGGGGTTTACCCTGACTTTGTTGTCTACCTATGCATCTTTTTCCCCTAAGTGTTCTCCCTTGTCTGCCTTCAGTGGGAGTTGATGTGCCTAGTGCTCTAGTGACTTGAGGCACTTTTAAGAGGTGAAGGGGAGGGATATGGAAGGGGATGTGAGGGGGTATTGGGAGAGAGCAAGCTGAGATCAGGGTGCAAAGTAAATAAATAAATTAATTAATAATGGAAAAGTAAGGTAAAGTAAAAAATAATATTTTAAATGAGAGTAAGCAACAAAACTATAAGAATGAGTGTAAACTGCATGGATTATTAATTCCTATTTTAAAACATTATTACTTCTCCTTTTAAAAAATACCCTCAAAATATCTGAGGTTAAGATAAGTTTAATCTGAAGAACTACTTACAACATTCATGATTTATTTTATAACAAACATTTTATTTCATTTAATGTTACTAGTACTAGAGAAAACTGTTATTATAATTCCAGGTAAACAGATTAGTGTAATTTTTTTTTATTAACTTGAGTATTTCTTATATACATTTCGAGTGTTATTCCCTTTCCCGGTTTCCGGGCAAACATCCCCCTCCCCCCTCCCCTTCCTTATGGGTGTTCCCCTCCCAACCCTCCCCCCATTGCCGCCCTCCCTAGTGTAATTTTTAAAATACTTAGAAACTTTCAAAATTTCTGAGATAGTAAGGCAAGAGAAATTCAGAAGCACTATATCTCATTTTTATACAGTCATATATGAAATATACTTTGTAACAAGAATACAGAAATGTTACATGTTTAGTGGCTATGTTCACAGAAGTATTCTCAAACAGAAAGGTCTGGGTTGATAACTCTTAGACAACATATCTCCACCCATTTTAATGGCAAATAAGTACTACTTCCACTTTAACATATACTTCTTTTTCCTTCCAGTTGACTTATGTTGACTTCTGAATAGAATATAGCTAAAGTTTATTATGTGTGAAGTGTCTGTGACGTCATAATTCCAGTAGTGTCTTGCCCAGAAGATGACCTTGCCTGGGACATCACCTGTCTTCTGTCTCTTGCCTTCTACATCCTTTTCTATGTCTGACTTGAGCTTTATAGGGGGGAGAAAAAAATCTCTTGTTTAAAAGAAACACTGAAGTACCAATTACTCAGCATCAGTGTAGCCTTTCATTAGAAAGTGAGGTTGGTCTCACTATAGCCACCCGCAGATAGCATTCATTCATGGAAATGAATATAGATTCTAAATCAATATTCTATTTAGCTAAACTACAGGGTTAGTTTCCATTTCGGGCCTATGACTTTAACCACTCACTGTCATAGGGTGAATTCCAGCTCAATTACAGCTTGATTTCTGTGTATCATGAAATGAAAGTCAATGATGTCTCTAGCAATAAAGTCTATCATACAGATATGTTGAAAAACTGAAAGAATTGGTAAGAGGCCATTTTGGTTTGAGGGTGCAATGATGCCTCTTTATAAGGAGATACCCCATGGATAGAATTGAGGGTTTTATTTAATGAAACAAGTAAAGTAGTAGATAGATAGATAGATAGATAGATAGATAGATAGATAGATAGATAGACAGATATTGATATAGATATATGCTTTTGAAAAATGGTTACAAGTTTTCCATGTGGCCATTTTATAGCCACTTCAATGGACCTATCTGTAGGTAGGCATGGCTAGAACAGGCTGTCAAGGGTCCCAATTGTTTCAATGCTGAATTATTAGCTTTCAATAATTCCAAAAGAAGGAGAACCATTACCTTCATTTGAGTAGCCACTGATGATATTACACGTGAAAAGTTCTGCTTTGATGAATATTTCCATCTCAATAGTCACATAGAAGATTCAATTTAAACAGAATGATTAAGAGGACCAAACCAAAGTCATAAATATGGAAAAGGGTTTATTCATGGAAACCACAGCAGGGATGAAAAGAGAAGGCATGATGTGGGAGAATATTGTATTGGCTGATTTTGTGTGTCAACTTGACACAAGCTGAAGATATCACAGAGAAAGGAGCCTCAGCAGAGGAAATGCCTCCATGAGAACCAGCTGTAAGACATTTTCTCAACTAGTGATCAAGGAGAGAGGACCCAGCCCATTGTGGGTGGTGCCATCCCTGGGCTGGTAGTCTTGGGTTCTATAAAAGAGCAAGGTGAGCAAGCCATGGGAAGTAAACCAGTAAGTAACATTCCCTCATGGCCTCTGCATCAGCTCCTGCTTCCTGACCTGCTTGAGTTCCAGTTCTGACTTCCAATGGTCATGAAAAGCAATGTGGAAGTAAGCTGAATAAACCCTTTTCTCCCCAACTTGATCCTTGGTCATGATGTTTGTGCAGGAATAGAAACCCTGATGAATACAATGATCAAAAAGCATTATATGCATATATGAAATTAACAAAGAACTTCATTTTTCAAAAGCCATCCAGGGATTGGACCAACTTGGGATTCATCCTACATGCAGGCACCAAACTCTCACATTATTACTGATGACATCATGTGCTTGCAGACAGGAGCCTATCATGACTGTCCTCTGAGAGGCTCTATCAGCAGCTGACTAAGACAGATGCAGATATTTACATGGATAGAGGTCTGTGACCCCCACTGAAGAGTTTGGAGAAAAACTGAAGGAATTGAAGGGGATTGCAACCCCATAGGAAGAACAACAGTATCAACTAACCAGGACTCCTCTGAGCTTCCAGAGCCTAAGCCAACAACCAAGAGCATATGTTGGCTGGTCTGTGGCCCCCGAGCACATATATAACAGGACTGCTTCTCTGGCCTCAGTGGAAGAGGATGCGCTTAATCCTGCAAAGACTTGATGCCTGCAGGGAAGGGCGACAAAGGATAAAATGGGTGGGTGAGGGAATAGTCTTTCCAAAATAAAGTGGAAGGGGAATGGGGTGAAGAACTCTGACGAGGCAACCAGGAAGGGGACAATATTTGTAATGTAAAGAAATATTATAATGTAATATTTTTAAAAGTTATCTTTACAACATAAGTCTTAAGAATCCTTGTGCCTTCTTTGTTCACCCTGTCACTCTCAAAGAATACCTTTTGTTGTATCTTGCATGCTTAAAACTAGGTGACAAAGGTCAAAAACACTGAAGGCACCTTGCATAGCAAACAAAAGGCCTGCTTGTCACACGTATGAAACCATCTGAGACTCATCAATCTATACTGAACTACCAGGTGACTCGACCTATAGCTGTACCCAAGGGAGACCCAAGAGACATCTGGTTAGATTGTCAAACCACAGATTCATCACAAACTAGGAATTGTGCTGTGTCAAAATATTGGAGCTTGCTACATAATAAATTATTTATATAATAATGCTTCCACTTCATAATGTACAATTATGTCAAACACTACAATGTATAGCAGAGAATCATCAAGTTCCTCAGCAATGTGAAAAACAGACAGACTGTTAATGTACCAAACAAGTAAACATTTCATTTTAGTATCAAATGGAAGAGAACAGTGACATCATCAGCAAACGTGTTTTCATTTCTAGGTTTCACATTTAAACTGAAGTTTAAAGATGTATTATACTATTGGGGTAATGTTACTAAATCTTGACAATGACATAATTAGAAAAAGTGAAATGTTTGCATACAGTGATAAGTTACTCTGTTCCTTAGTGTCTTATTTCTTTTTTTCTATTTAACTCATTGGCTTCTGCCTAGAGGTTCCAAGCAATTATCTTCATTTGTGGAAAACAAAACAAAACAAAACAACAACAACAACAACAACAACAACAACTTTAATATTTAGCGGAATCTACCATCCCGAAGACTGTGTAAGAATCAAGGCCACCAAGAAAATCACAATCTGTATTTGGCAATGATGTAAGTAAGCAACAAGCTGTTTCTCCATGGTTCCCTGTGGTACAGAGTTCATATCTCACGGATATTTAGCATAGCCAACGTAACACTTCCCCTTGGAGATCCAGTTCAATCTGTCTGTGTAATTGATAAGAGACTATTTCCCACATCTTTGTGATTGATGATTGACCTATATTTGACCAGTAATGGCCCATCAATACCCAATGTAGACACAATAAGAGGTCCAAGAACGATATTTCAGCCAAGCGGGGCCAATAACATTCTCTCAGGCATTTGCACAGTGTTTTCAACACAGTCTTCTCCTCAGCTTTGAGATTAGAAGCTGAATGGATATTATGTACTGATGTTGCTGACATTTAGCCTTCCAGGCTTATCAAAATTATTCATTTATTATAGGAAAGAATGAGGACAGCACACAAATAAAATCAGAAAGGAGAGATATGGAAAGAAAGAACTATCTCCTAGAATTGAAAGGAAAATTATATGGATTTAAGGTTTAAAAATATAAAATTAAAAGAGTAAGTTTCAAAATCCACAGACTCAGGGCTAAACACTGTCCAGGCATGACGGGGCCCCGCCCTACCGCTAGGACTAACAGACCATAAAGAGAAAGAGAAAGAATGCAGGAACCAGCCCAGGCTATCAGGACTGACTCAGACCATAAAGATAAGGAGAAAGAATGTAGGAACCAGCCCAGGCTATCAGGACTGGCTCATAAACCATCTGGCAGGAGGACATCTCCCCCAGCTTACTCAGAGTTATACTTTAACCAGATGTCCTCCAGACCCCAATAAGCCCCTGATTTCTAGCACGTACTCTTCTTCTTCTTTGTAATCTCACTGCTATGTTTGAATGAGCCAATTGTGTGTAACCGCGCCAAAACCCCCTAGCTTTCCCTATATAAACCCCTGACTTTTGAGTTTCGGGGTCGACTCCCCTGTCTCCTGCGTGAGATACGTGTCGGCCTGAAGCTTCATTATTATTAAACGGCCTCTTGGTTTTACATCAAGACCAGTCTCTCGTGTTTCCTGTGGCGCGACATCCCGAGACTTGAGCTAGGGTCTTTCAGAATACCTTTTGCAGTTACACATTTAGTCCTGCCTGATGTCAATCATTTCTCTGAATTTACATGAACAACATATTCTTTATATGTATTGTAGACATAGATAAGTTTGAATTAGATTCACTCTTGTTGAAAAGAAATTTATAAACATAATTTCCCTGTTCAGTATTTTGTTGAAGGCTAATATAATGCAATTAAAATGTATAGATTTTAGAAAGAAGAAGCAAAATTATTATTAATAGCATACAATTAATGACGTAAAACTTGATTGAATTAAATAACAAAGGATTCAGCCTAATGAGAGTTGGACAAGACAGATCTGTAATGTTAAATGTGTATTCAATAATTGAACTAAATTAAATTCATTTAAATAGAGTGGACAAGGTTATACTTCTATTGTAATAGAAAAACTTCTGTTGTTTTTCTCCTCAAAAAACTAAGGCCAGATATGGTGATTTTATTAATTTGTTAGTATTGCTTATGGGTTCATTGTGACTCATTTAGGAATGAACGAAAAAAGTTAAACCCTAACAGGAAGAAATGAGAACAATTTGTGCATTTTAACAAAGGAAATCTTTGAGGAATTCTTCACCATTAAGAACAAAATAAATCTAAGCTACTATTTTAGTTCCTCCACCCCCATCCCCTTGGGTAGGGAAATGCATAGATGTAGATTCTAAAGTCCTTGCTCCATGCTTTGAAGACAAAGCATTCAAGAGTTGTCTTTTCATTTGCTGTGATTTGCTTGATTTTTTTCACTTTTCCCACTTCTGTGTTTTGTCAATATTACAAGAGTAGGAAATAATTTGGCAAGGTTTATGCCACTGATACAGTCAGGTAAATTTTATGAGATACCATATTTAAGAATATACTTAAACATGGAGACTGAAAAGAGAAAAGGGAAGGGGTAAAATAGCATAATTATATTATATTTTAATTTTAAAAATAGAAATATCCAAAAATGAATCTAATAATAGGATCTTTATTAATCAATTTCTTTTTTTGGGGGGGGTCTTTTTTTCGGAGCTGGGGACCGAACCCAGGACCTTGCGCTTCCTAGGTAAGCGCTCTACCACTGAGCTAAATCCCCAGCCCTATTAATCAATTTCTAACTAGCAGATGATACCAGTATACTCTTGAGAACAAAAACTTGTATCTCCCTATCTCCTTGACCATACAGACTCATTCATTCAGGAATCAGAAACATTTTATCCACTTTCAAGTCACAGTCCCCGCCTTCATACACTGACCCAGAAGGAAATGCATGATACGCACTCATAAATGGATATTAGCCACAAAATGCAAGACACCCACACTACAATCCACAGACCCAAATAAACTAAATAAAAAGAAGAACCCAAGGAAGGATATGTGACTCACATACAGAGGAGGAAATAAAATTGTCAGAGGAAGTCGATAGAGGGAAAGAACTGGGTTGGAGAGGGGATAGGGAAGGGAACAAGGGAGATCAACTGTAGGGAGACCCAAGGAGAGAGGGTAAGGAGATGATCAGAAATTGCAGAGGATGAAGTAAAGGATGTATTAGAGACATGGGATGGGAGAGGCTCCAGGGAATCTATGAGAATGAATCTAACTGAGACTCCCCACAGTGGAGGACATGGAGCCTGAACTGGCCAAGCCTGTAGGAGGCAGGACTCCCAGTGAAGCAATAAAGACATCAACCCACCCAAAAAACTGTGTTCTGCCTATAAGAAGTTAGGGACAAAGATGTCAAAGAGACTGAGGGAGTAGCCTAGCATTGAGTAGACCAACTTGAGAACCATCTCATGGACTAGCAACAATTGCTGACACAATACATGATATTCTGTTATGCTTGTAGATTATACAGTTTATCAGAACTGTCCTCTGAGAGACTCCACCCATCATTTGACTGAAACAGATGCAGACCAAGCTCAGGAAGTCTTATAGAAGAATTTGGAAAAGTAAGGAAGTGCTTTTGTTTTGTTGTTGTTGTTTTGTTTTGTTTGCTTTGGTTTGAATTTTTAATATTCAAGGTTACAAAGAGCATAGGTTTGACATTTTTACTGCTTATCAGAAAATTACAGAAGTTGGAAAAAAAAACCCTACCAAAATGAATACCATGTTTACACATTTATGCATTCAAACTTTTTTATTCCACTTTTAAATGAGACATATCATACTTTCTCCATATCAAAAGTTAGAAGTAGGCATGCTCCTTTATCTGAAAGCATATATTGTACCTTCCCACAAAACTTGAAACTCATAAAGACAGATTGCTATATGAAGGACAGTCTGTAGGTTAAAAATGGGAGAATAAAAATAGAAGTGAAGTCTAACGTTATCATTCATTTCTAGTAAAATTTATGACAGTTGCCTTATTTTGTCTGTGTCAAAGAATAAAAAGAGCTTGTTAAAGGTCTGAAGGAGCTGAAGGGGCTTGAGACCCCATATAAACAACAATGCCAACCAACCAGAGCCTCCAGGGACTAAACCACTACCCAAAGACTATACATGGGCTGACCCTGAGCTCCAACTGCATAGGTAGCAATGAATAGCCTAGTAAGAGCACCAGTGGAAGGGGAAGCCCTTGGTCCTGTGAAGGTTGGACCCCCAGTGAACGCGATTGTTTTGGGGGCGGGGGATGGAGGGAGGATGGAGAGGTGAATACCCATATAGAAGGGGGAGGGAAGGGATTAGGGGGCTTATGGACAGGAAACCGGGAAAGGGAATAACATTTGAAGTGTAAATAAGAAATACTCAATTTAATAGAAATCAAAGAAAAAAAGGAGCTTGGTATCTAATATTTTTCTGTTTTTTTCAACAATTAAACCTAAAATTTGCTATTGGGCACTTGGACACACATTAGAAGATATCATCTAGAAAACATAGATAGCAGCATGGCCAAGCTAGAGCCAAATAGGATGTTGTAGACTATGTTAATGCTGATGCTTGGTATGACGTCTCTAGAACATGAAACTTGTAGAAGGGTAAGAACAATGTTAAAAAACAGTTCTAACTCAAAGCATATATGAAGATGATGCACTAAGCACCATCCAATGCCAACGATAACAAGAGTTCAGTATTCAGAGTAATTTAAGACAGTCTCATGAATCATTCTCCCCGTACAATGGGATATGCTACAGAACTTGAATGGAACCTTTCATTGGTTTGCAAATTATTGCCATACATTTTCTCATATACATATTCCAATCTGATTTTTAGTACCATCAAAGTAATTAAGATCACCAAGACATTTTTATATGTATATGTGGCAGTTATTGCAAATGTTTTAATTCGTCCTTTTTTCTTCAGTGTCCTCCACTGTCCCAACTGGCTACCTCTGACTTAATCTATATTATACATCTAAAGTGGAAAATCAAGATGGATGGTCTAGACTGTCGATTCTGTAGGAAAGGCCTCAGGACACATCTGCATGAGTATGTCCACCATGGATTAAGTGATGATGAAAGACTCAACCTCAAAGTGAGCAGTGTCTCTTAACAAGTGACCACAATATAAAATCCTCTGAAGGAAAAAAAAAAAAACACCAAAAAAACAAAAAAACAAAACAAAAAAAAAAACCAAAAACAGTGTGCACCTGCCTGTCTTTCTGTCTTTGCTACTTATTGAAAGAATGCATCTGTCATGACTGCTGCCAACCCATGCTGACACTGGACTCCAGCTTCTTTGCCCTTTCAACTGGATGCAATATTAACAGCTCTCCAGGGTGTTACAGGCCTTCTACTCCTGACTAGAGCTGCTGAGTCTTACATCTTTGTGGACTAAGCAGATGTTTGGTGTGCTCTTTCTCCATTGTACAGATGGCCATTGTTGACTAACCAACCCCTATTGCATAAGCCATAGTCATAAGTCTTTGTTTTTATAACAGAGCATACATTTTTATCGGTTATGTTCTCTAAAGAACCCTGCCTAATACAGCAATATAGCAAAACTCTCATATATCCAAGGGACTCAGAGTTTAGACTTTTATTCATTACATTAAAGAAGGCCAAATGTGTTTAAAGGCGTCCATTTGAACTTTAGCAAAAACATTAAACAGCAAGCTAGCAAACATTTGAGCATATGTTTGTTAAAGAGTATCTGCAAGCAATTCAGTTCTATTTTTATAACGGCATGTCTGAGAAGAATGTATATAGACCTTGCTGTGATTTACTTCAAGATAATAAAATATAGTAAGATGTCTCACTAAACCTACCAATTTCTCTTAATATATTCAGAAATCATCAAGTGGGGAAACTGACAAATCCTATAGAAATCAACTAGTTCTGAATTAATTTTACCTTTCTGTCCTGTAAAGCGCAAGATTCTTACTCAGATTCAAGTGCCTTCTGAATGGGGGTTGCTTTTCAGGATTATAATACACTAATTCCTCAATCGGTTGACTCTTTCTCCAGTGGAAACCATATCTATGCAGAAATTATATCACACTGTGCTCAAATATGACTTTCTTTATTTTAACATATTTAAATCTTCAAATGAAAGTAGATTATCCAATCACCCTTATTTCCTAAAAATGTCATTTTCAAGAAACAAATCTTAGTACTAATCTTTTTGAAGTGTAAGAAAAGGTGAAGAATAAATAAAAAATACATGGTGTTGATCTTTGTCATCATGGACATTTACACACTTATAGGATATTTTACAACATGACCATTTAGTAAAACAGCTAGATTGTAAAGTATCAATACTAGAGTTAGTGCATGCTTTGGTTTTAACACATACAAAAATTCAGCTGAATATGAAGTGAACCTCCTGACTACTTGATGATGGCTTTCCTGGGCACAGATAAAGCAGGGTGAGTTGGGGAGAAAAAGAGAAATATTTGTAGAAAAGTGGAAGAATAGTGTAATTGAAATTGCATAGTACTTTCTCTCCATTTTTTAAAAAGAATTACACAACTACCTGACAAAAGGCTTGTCACAGATGGACAAACAGTGAACTTTGTGTTGTGAGTCACAGAATCCAAGATAATCCTCCTAGAAATGACATGAAATTGCCTAAATCATACCTTTTATCTCCAAAATCAGATCAATGGCCTGAACAATTTCCGTTTATGGAAGAAAAGAAAGAGTTCCTACTGAAGACTGGTTGTAAGACAAAGAGGATGTAGACCGATGATAATAATTGTGTCGGTACTTAAATGTCCTTTCTTTAGTGCTTAATGTCATACCACCTTTATATACCTGCTGTTTCACAGGGTTTTACTTAACAGTTGCAATACACTTGTCCATTTACCAAAGATAGTAATCCTAAAACAGACCAAGGTACAGATGCCACCAAAGCCCTATTTTGTGAATTAATGGGTCTTACTGGTATTAATTATGGGAGTATTCATGATAAATAACTTACCAGAACAAAAATGAGTTAAATTCAGCAGTATCACTAAACCCCACCCCAGGATTACTGACACCTCACTAAGGTTGCTATTGGAGCACATTGCAGATCTTGAAGGCAGGTTAAGAAGCTTAAGAGTGCCCTTCCTCTGTCTTCTTTGAAGCTTGACAAGTCTGAAAGTGACTCTTGGCTGTCTTTACTACTTGTCTCCTTTATGGGAGGAAAGGGCCTTACAGCCAGTTTTAGGGACTTCCTAAAGACATTTTGAGTTCTTTACTTCCTATCATAAGGAGAATTCCTACAGGATGGATTGTTTCAATTTTTAGGAAACTGCAACAGGGTACCATCACTGTCTACAGCAAACCTACACTACTGGAATTGGAGATTCAGCAGCACTGTGATACACTGTCATCATCACATGCTGAACAGTGTTAACTCCTTAATGACCACAGTGATTAAAGTCATCTGGTTTCTAAAGAACAGAGTAATTACTGTAAGCCACTTTTTCCTTGAAATGTCTGAGCTGTGATGGCTCCTTACCCTTTCAAAGACAGTTACCCATTGCATGATCTCTAATGCATATGCCTCTGCTGTTGCAGTAACCTGTTCTTCCCAGATATACATGTAATATGTATTTTACTACTCACCAGAGTCTGAATAGATAAGCATCAAATATGCTAAAGGAGCTAAACTGCCTCTTTAATGTACTCTGTTTCTATAACAACTGAAAAGCCGAGAGCTTTTTTCCAGTCATCAACTATGGCACAAAGCTCACTCAACAACTCCCATCCCAATGTCTACACTGAGCACGGTGTATTATCATAAAGTCTCGGACCACAGTTGTTAGTATTTCATTTTTCTTTTTGTGCCTGTATTAGCACAGAAACAAGCAAATTATTTAGGCTGAATTACCTCAGGGTCCCATTATACTTGGCCATTCATTGTTACTGCTTCTCTTTTCCTCTGGTCTTAGTTTCTCTACTATAAGTCCGTTCTCTAGGTACACTATCATTATATATTTCTACTACTTTTCGGTGAATCCCAGATGCAGTAAGCTTCTCAAGTCCCAAATTGGTGGATATTTCTCCGTCATCATACAGTAAAACTTGTTTTCTCCCTTAAATCCAAAACCTAGCTACATGCCATGTTTCAATATCAAAGACATCGTGGAATATTGCAAGACTAGAGGCTTCAGCCTTTGGGGAATCTACGTAAATCTGTGTCTTAGAAAATCCATCCAGACTCTGTGACCAAGGTGTCACAGATGGTATATGGTCCCAAATGCCTAAGGCTCTGGATTTGCAGTTGTTCAGACTGGGAACTGGCATAACTCATGGTTGGCTGTAAGTCTGCCAGGCATAATTCTTCTAGATTGATCCCATTTCAGAGAAAAGACCAGAAAAATCCTAGCTTTCAATGATGAAGAGTGTAGCAACTCCAATACCACAAAATTCTTTAATAGAAACTTATAGGCCATACAGTGATTGCCAGCAGTGGGTTAAGGTGACCAAGATGCACAAAAACATAAGACGTTGCATATCTGGAGCACAAGCCACTATTCTACACCCAACAAACACTTTGTTCCTACAAAGTACAATCTCTAAAAATGTTCCAAATATACAGGCATTAAGTCCACAGAAATATGAAAAAATAAAGAAAATATGACACTACCAGGGATTACCAGCTCTTCAATAACCCATCACCAAAGAGCGTAAACCGAAAAATACAAGGGAAAGAGTGAGGGAAAACTAATTTGTGATACTTTGATTACATACAAAAGAACAGATGCAAGTTATTCCACTAAGTAAGAAAATCATAGAAACTCCATAATCTACCCTGAATAAATAAATTTCTATATTTAGAAATGGAATGCTTTTGAAAAAAGTCAGAAACAAAGAGTGGAACTAATATTGTGACACACTGTAACAACAACAGTTTCAGTCAGATAAGGAAGGAATTTGCATATGGACTTTAAGAAACCTGTTATCTTCTGGCCAGTGATTTATTATCTTGGAAAAATTTTAAACATCAAAAGAAAGCCTATGGTAGTTATTTAGTTGAAGATATCACTCACATATATCACATCTGACAGACGACTATTAGAAAAAAAAGAACATCAAAAATGGACATCAAGGGGTTGGGGATTTAGCTCAGTGGTAGAGCACTTGCCTAGCAAGCGCGAGGCCCTGTGTTCGGTCCCCAGCTCCAAAAAAAAAGAAAAAAGAAAAAAAATGGACGTCAAGAAAACTAAGAACACAATTAAGAATGGGGGACATATGCAAATAAAGAATTCTCAAAGAAAAATGTCAGAGTACAAAGAAATCTATTCAAGAATTGAAACAAATCCATCTTTCTAATGGGTTTCAATGGGACAATGAAGCAAAATCTTTTGTCTATAGTCAACAGTTAAATGAAAAAAAACTTGTCTAGAGTTTTTTGGTTAGTTGTTGTTTTGGTAAGAGTTACCCCATGATATAGAATTGACCCAATAGTCCCTCTATTGAACACCTGCCTCTGGAAAAGAAATTAGCATAAGGCTATTATGTGAGCATTTTCATCTGAACATTGAATTGGTTATATATTATGCTATATTGTGTCTACACAGTTCAAGATATAAAAGAACATTAATGTCTGTTCTTAAAAGAATGGAAAAAGAAAGTATATCCTCATTGGTATGAAAATATTAAAATATAAAATTAATATGAACTAAGAATAAAAGATTGCTTTCCCAGTATTCTCATTGAGGTAATGCAAAGTGTAGGCCAATGGTGATAAATAAATGACTTTTGTCATTCTAATGGAGTTTAAATTGATGAGATGTTGTTATATAGATTTGATTCCTTATAACAACAAATTCACTCTATGTATTATAAAATATCTTACTATTCATCTTTGTGTATATTGAGAAAAATTTAATAAAGTTTTGAAAATTATAATTCAAGATATTTCACTCTGTAATAGTTTATCTATTAATGCTTATACCTAACTTGATGTTTTATCTATGTATTCTCAATGTACTTCCTGTATAAAACTAATTACTGTAAAGTGCCTAACACACGATTGATAGTACAAAATTAATAATAAAAATTTGTGTTATAATATATAGACCCAAATATTTAGAAACAGCAAAGGAGAAAATATATCAAGATAAGTAGAAATAATTAAAGAGGAATGGATATGTGTGGGGCAGCAAGGTAGTGGAGCAGACATGGGGATAAATAACAGAATAAATAACAAAACAAAAACTCATATATATGAAGGTGTAGAAGTGTAGAATCTTTCTAAAACTTATACATATGCACATGTAAAAATATTTAAATTGCATTAATCTAAGAAAGGATAGCAACATACCTATAGTGTTGTTGTAAAAATATAAAAAGTAAAAAAAATGTATCTTTTATCTCCGACTAGGTCTACTCCGCAGTGCCCCAAGATATCTAGCAGATATCTTGGCGGAAACACATCCCAACTCTGCGGTTGCCCAGTGTCTCCAGCCGCCCCACTCTTTCCAACACTCAAACCGTCATATAAAAGAATACACAAAACAATAGCCTTTGATCCAATTGATAAGATATAATGGCCCACCTAAACATACAAAGCCCAGTACCATCCATCCGTTAAGAACATTCATAACAACCTGTAAATACACAGAATGGAATCTTAATGTCACCTGCCATGGCTTTTCTCCCTCTCCCTCCTGTCTCTTCCTCCTTTCCCTGCCAGTCTCCTCTTCCTTCAAACTCCTCTCCCGCCCATCCTTCCTTCTCATCCAATGACAGGCCTCCTTCTATCCTGTACCTGCCCTCACTGGTATTTTACAAATTAAATGGGGAGTAGGTTCCGGTGAAGTCAGCTGAGTCCTGAGTACTGACTAGGTAGCTGTCCTTGTGCAGAATTAGCATCAAAATACAGATAACTCCAGGGCAAAGCACAACACTACAGGACACCAAATATCCATGAATAATAGGCCCTTACTACTTGTAATTTCTCTTTTGAAGTTGTTAGCTAAGAAGCTTCAAAGGTCCCTAACCATTACAGGCTATTGTCAATGATTTGCATTACTTTTTAGTACTTAAAAATCAGACCCTATTACAAAAGATATTGCACACATGAGCTACAAAACAGGAAGTGAGGCTTGACTTTGAGAAAAGTTGAAAGATTTCTTTGGCTTGAGAATTGCACTCTGTACACGTATAAACAGCTATTAAGTCTTCCATTTGATATACCTTCTCTACCTTTCTTAATGTTTAATGAACCCATACGAGATTTCTGGATATTGGCTTCGATAGTGCCAATTTTCTATTTCCTACAAACATTGTTTCTTATCCTTTGTAGTGAATAACTTCTCTGGCTTGGTTATCAAGTTAGTTCATCTGTATCCACTTTTTAATAAAATATTAATACTGTGCCATGCTTTTCTCAGCTTCATTTTGTTTTCAAGTCTAAACTGTCTATTTAATCCTTTATTATACTTGTTCAATACCTCATAAATGTTTTAATATCATATCCTGAGAGCTTGCTTCATCTTTTGCCATTTATAGTTATTTTCACATGCATTAAAATTTATCTAACTCACTATTCATATTATATTGCTCTACTATTCCCCTGCTAATTGTAATGCAATATTTAGCATTGTAAATTTCATGCTTTGTGATGTTGCTTGCTATTTTTTAAAACTCCGGTTTATGTTTTTGGACTTTTATTGGTATAGACTTTATTGTTAAGTAAGTACTTTTTTTCTTGTATATTTTTGTGAGTTTTCTTTTAAAATTTGCCAGAGTAAATTGGAAGGAATCTAGTTTTAGGAGTAATTTAGCAATAATGTGAGTGTGACTCCTCCTTAAACACTGTAATTCATGAAGGAGCTCTGCTTTGGCTGGTATATTTACAAATATTGTGGGTTCTGATAACTTGGCGTGGTTTGACACCTTGCTTTTGAGGATTTTTCCTTCAAAGTTTACTTTGCAGTCAATGAAAATTTTACTTGTTATGGCCTTGAAAGATCTTTTCTGTATATATTTGATTTTTCCATTATCATTCATATATTGTCTCATCTTGTATCCATAAAATTATAAGCTATCCACTTTAAGTATCTCAAAATATAATTGCTTCCTTCTTCTTTTGAGTTCTTAAAAGATGCTTTGAGATAATCCCTTCAGAAAATATAATTTTATAACTTGTCCCCATTTATTTCTCTACTCTTATAATTTAATATTGATTGATAATACTGTTTTCCTTCATACTGTCTTTAAATCAGGTTTTAGTGGAATTAGATCATAGTCTCGCAAACTTCCCTCCGTCCAGCCCATCCTCTGACTTGCCACCCTCCTGTTAATAGCCTGTTTTTCTTTGATTATTACTGATACATAAAAATATTTCTATATTATGTAAATATAACCTGATGAGTATGTGATAATTCTTTGCATATTGCATATGTTTTCAAGACTGACCACTCTGCGCTGCAAGACCAAACGAAGTGGCTAATCTCCTAGAGAAGCTAAAGAGGAGTACTACTCTCCAGAGTGCCTAGTTTTGCTTCTAGCAGTTGTTAATTGCCTATACCTTTTTGTCTGGGGTTGGATACTATAAAATTTCCTCTGTCGCATTAACATGGCCATCCATATTGTCATTATTATGATCTTCTTTACGTGACCATTTCTAGGACAGACTAGGATAGACAGCACACTTTCTGGTATTCTGGTTTGTACATTTTCTCTGCTCTCTCTTCTAGTGTTCCCAGAGCACCCGTTGCTGTAGGTGTCATGTAGGTGTATATGTTGGGGGTTGACAGAACATGAAATGAGAAACCCTGCACTGTCTGCAGTGCTGCTTTCTTATTCACTCATCCCTATCTTAGGATTTTGGCTATTTCGCTAATATTTCAGAAATTTAATTATAATCTTCAGTGCATGATTTAATCAAGTGTAAGTTTTTAATACTTCTTTCTTCCTTTTTTTTTTCTTTTTGCATCCTGACCACAGTTTCCCCTCCCTCCTGTCCTCCCATTTTCTTCTCTGGCTACCCATCAATCTACTCTATCTCCATTTCTCTCCAGAAAAAGGCAGGCATTCCATGTTAACATGGTGTATCAAGTGGCAGTAAGAGTACACACATTTCTTAATATTAAGGCTTGGTGAGGTATCCCAGTATGAAGGAAAAGGTCCCAAAAGCAGAAGAAAACAGTCAGAGACAACCTCTATTCCCATTTTTAGATTTCTCACCATAAACTTAAACTACACAACTGTAACATATGCAGTGAGTTTGGTAAATTCCTAGACAGAATCTCTAGGTGTTGGTTTGTTTTCTATGGGCACCTATGAGCACAGGTTGTTTGATTCTTTGGGTTTTCTTATGGTGTCCTTGACCTTTGTGGCTCTTGTACTAGCTAAAATATGTTCATAATGGTTTTATTCATAATAGCCAGAAATTGAAAACAACCTCGATATCCCTCAGTTAAAGAATGGATAAAGAATTGGTACATTTACACAATAGCATATTACTCAGCTATTAAAAACTCACATCCTGAAATTTACAAGCAAATAAATGGAATGAGAAAGAAAATCATCCTGAGCGAGGTAGCACAAAGCTAGGCAGATAAACATGGTACATACTCACTTATATTAGCTGTAAAAGTAACCATGCTGCAATTCCCAGACCCAGAGGAGCTAAGAATAAGGAAGACTCAAGTTGGAACTTAGGGGATATCCCTGGAAAGGGAAATAAAATGAGTCTCACAGTTTATCAGGTATCACCTAGAGGCAAGTTGGGATGGGAAACCTTTGACTTACAATTTATCCTGCCAACAAGATATGTCGAGGCAAAGTTACAAAAATTGTGGGAGTAGCTGAACAAAGTCTTGTCCAGCCAGAGACCCATGCCATGAGAGAGAGCCCACCCATGACAATGATTAGAAGGTCAAACCCACAGGCTGGCTAACCCAGAGACCTAGGATAGAACCAAGCATGACTGGCAAAACCCTCAATGAATATTTCCTAATGGTACTCTGCTATATTCATAGATTAGCGCCTACCCCAATTGTCATAAAGTGGCTTCATCCAACAATTAATAGGAACAGAAGCAGAGAACAACAGCCAAAATTCAGATGGAACTCAGGAATCCTACAGGAGAGAGGGAGGAAAGACTGCAGGATCCAGAGAGGCTAGTTTAATTTTAAATTAATCACTCCATATTTATTAATTTATTTGATAATTGAAAATTTCATTCAATGGTTCTCATCACATTCAGTCTCCTCCCCAGTTCAGCCCACATCTATGCCCTATTCCCTACTCATGCAACTTTATGTCTTATTTTTTTCTGTTTTTTTAACTCATCTGATCAACCAAGCATTGCTCTCCTGTTCATGGGAGTGTTTGCTTCAGTGGAATGTGGTCCATTTACCAGGTGTCAGGGCGTGACTCAATTACCGCTTGATATGCTGGTCATAATTGTTGTTCAGGGCGTGACTCAATTACCGCTTGATATGCTGGTCATAATTGTTGTTCAGGGCGTGACTCAATTACCGCTTGATATGCTGGTCATAATTGTTGTTCATAGGCACCGTTATTGGGCATGACTGTTATGCTATTCCCACCTAAGAATGGCCACATGGTCGGTCTCTTATGGTATCATGAACGATAGTCCTTAGAAGTCACATTCAGGTCAATTCCAGCACAGGGAGCTCTGGGCATTATTTTTGATCTTCAACAATAGGGGCTTACATTTCCTCTTGGGGGAAAAACCAATGGCAATAAACAATGTTCTCTATCATAGGGCGTGCCTTGGACAGTCCTGCTCAACAATTCAAATTGTTTCTCGTGCTTGGTTTATTTTGTTATCCTGTGTGTGTGTGTGTGTGTGTGTGTGTGTGTGTGTGTGTGTGTGTTTGTGGCGGGGGAGGGTGTATGCATGTATGTATTTTCAGACTTTCTTAAAAAGCAAAATAAGTAATAATATTAAATACTATGTCCTGTGTACACTGGTAAAAAGTAACTTTTTTGTTTTCTGTTTCTCTCTCTCTCTCTCTCTCTCTCTCTTCTCTCTCTCTCTCTCAGCTAGGGATGATGGACATTTTTTGAGATACATCTTAGCCTCTTTTTTAATTTTTTTGAGACCCTTCTTGTCAGGTCCTAATACTTCTTTTTTCTTGTCTTTTCCTTTTCTTTCTTCTTTCTTTCTTCCTTTCTTTTTTTTTCCTTTTCCTTTTCTTTTCTTTTAAGGTTTTTTTGTATATTCTGACTATTAAGCCTCTGTCATATGAATAGCTGGCAAAGATTGTCTTCCTTTGCATGGGCTTCCTCGTAAGTGACTGCGCATTCATTGTAGAGGTTCTTCATCGCCTCAGTTACGGGTTTTCCTTAAACAGTTTATTTTTTGATGTTTCTATGAAAGAAAGTATGCCCACAATCTCCTTCTCTGCATATTCATTATTAGGATATAGAAAGGCTACTAATTTATGTAAGTTATTTATTTATGTATGCTATCTATTTGTCTATCTGGCTATATTTTCTAGAAATTTTATGGCACAATTTTTGGACTTGTAAAATACCATGTTTCTGCAAATAAGGATACTTAAACTTTATTTGTTCATTCATATATTCATTTATATATCTATCTATATCTATCTATCTGGCTTAGATTTTATATGCATTAGAGTATTGCCAGTCTGTATGCCTAGTGATGGTGTCAGACTATTTGATGTAGCTGGACTTACAGGCATTTGTAAGTTGAACCTGAGTTAATTTCAGATCCTGTTTATTTGTATCTGCACTTTCCTTGTTTTGGTTAGATGTGTTTATTTTCAGAAAAAAAAAACAGCTCTTAGACTCACTAATTCTATCTATTTTTTTTTTGTTTGTTTCTTTGTTTCTATTCCATTGATTTCTGTTCTGACATTTTAAAATTCTTGTCATTGATGGGATTTGAACTTGTTTTTTTCTATGGTTTTTCCCTGTAAAATTTTTAGTTGTACCATTAATTATTTCTTTGTGATTTTTCTGATTTTTTAAATGAAGGTCTTTAGAGCTGTTAATTTTCTTTTGCAACTGATTTCAATATGACCCAGGGGTTTTGCTGTGTTATATTTATATTTATACTTTGTTACTGACATTTTTTCCTTCTTTCTTAACTTTTTCTTTACCTATTCATCATTCAGTTTGAGCTGCTTAATCTCCTTGATTTTGCATGTGTTCTAGAAATGTGTTTGCTGACAATTTTTAGTTTAATTTTATTGTTTTAAGATAAGGTAAATGGAGTAATTTCTCTGTGAATTTGTAAAGGATTCTTTGTGTAGCAGCATGTAGTCTGTCTTATAAACATTTCAATGCAATACTCAGTAGGAGATGTAGTCTTTGGTGTAAGTGTGAAATACGGTGTCAATATCCTGTTAGATCTACTTAGTGTATGATGCCAACTATTTCTGATGTTTCTCTTTCAGAAACCTGCCTATTGAAAAAAATAGAAAATTAAAGTCACCTACAATTACATACAATTAACTACTTAATATTAATTTGCATGATAAATCTTCATGAAATTGGGTGTACCAGAGTTTGCTGTGTATGTAAAAGATGGGTTTAATTCCTGAATAACTAGTCCCTTCATTAGAATGTCATCTCCATTTATTAATCTTGGATTTTTGTCTATTTTGTCAGATATTAGACTACCAACAATTGATTTTTTAGACTGTTCTAATTTTTATCACAGTGTTTTTGTCCATCTTTTTATTCTTAGATGTTGTATAGCATTCCCGCTAAGTTGTGTTTCTCATAAACAAGAAATAGAAAGATTTTGTTTCTCGATCCATTCTGTCAATCTGTATCTTTGGATTAGGAAATGAAGGCCACTGATATTTCAATGTAGTATTGAACTGTGCATGTTAATTTTGGTCCCAATGATGTTGATATTTTGGCTTCTTATTTCTGTACTCAGTCATATGTTGAGTTTTATTAATTTTGTTTTCATAATTTTCCAGCTGTTTCTCTTCTATGCTCATTCCTAAGTTTTGCATGAAGTATATCCTATATTGTTGTCAGGTTCGCTTCATTAGATATACGTGTTTAGGTCTCTTTACTGTGGAGCATGTTGCTCTCTCTTTGATTTATGGCATACTTTTGCTCAGCATGCCTTTCCTCTTCTATGTCTATCTTTCAAGGTTTTTTTTTTCTCGTTGTTTCTCGCGTTCTTTTTCTTTTATTATTTAATGTGTTTTTATTATTTAAAATTGTTCTTATTCCTTGACTGTTTGGTCTAGAAGCTCTACCTTGGAGTCCTGATAGTTCATCTTCTCATATATTTGTACTACATGTTAGGCTTTTCTTTGAATTTCTAGATGAGTTACTGAATATTTATATCCCATATTCATTTCAGCTTGAATCCTATTCTGTGTTTCAGTCTCCTTATTGATTTGTGTTATATATCCCTAGATTTTATACATCATTATCATCTGTTAATGCAATTTTAAAAGTAATATTTTTTTTATCCTGGCTAGTTCCTAAATCTACTTCAATCCTCTAAATTACTCTAGTGCCTCCCAGACAAAAATCCCTGAGACACTTGCATTTTACATTGAAACATCATCAGCTATAATCTCTGAAGACATTTCCAAGATAGCCAGTAACTCTAATAAATGGGAAATCTCAGAATCATCCTTTTTAGAACTTAGGATAGAATCCAATTGGAATTCTGAATATGCATCAATCATATGGTGCATTAGTATGTTTACATATTTAGCTTTTCAAACTCTATGAAATGAAAAGATTAATCTACTATATGACATTGCTCTAAGGTAGTATCAATAAGTAGAATCTGGATTCTTGACTTATTATGTTGTGGCTCTATGGGTTGCCATTCTAATTTTTGCTAACCCTATGCATTTTTCTCATCTGGAAGTAGCCTCCCTGGTGTTACTGTAGGTACTAGATTGGATTCTTCTTCTAAAGAGTCTTTGCACTGATGTAAAGAATCTCCTATCCTCTGTTGATGACCTATAACATAGCATTCCATCTTTATTCCTTTTTAAAATCTGTTTTATTGTGATCTTTTTAAAAGAGGATATATGGTATTTTAATCATTAGTGATTGTATAATTATTTTTATCTTGTTGACAGTTAAATCAAAACTATATGGGTTCAAAACCTTCTTCTACAGAATTTTTCATTTTTTAATTTGGAAAATGTTTTCCTTTTAAATGTCTTAAGCTTTCTTTTTTTCTTTGGAAACTTCACTTTAGTTCTCTTTGTCATTTCTTTAGAGATTTATTGTGTCCTTCTTGCTCTCTCCTGAATCTGGAGACATTAATTTTTCATTCTTTGGAGATTTCACTGTATTCTTTTTTTCTCTGTCCTTTACTTGGAGATTCTATTTTAATGTGTGTATTTATTTACTTAATTAAAAAATTCTTTCTGGGGAATCTTTAATATTATTTAATTTTCACTGTACAGACTTTATTTCACTAATTTCAAATTATTTTTATCTGTCTAGGGTGATTTATACCCAGTGTCTTTCATTCCCTCGCTACAATTAATACATAACTAAAAATCATAATTTCAAACAGCTTTTTACCTGGTTAGAAGTTTTGTTATTTTTGATTTCTTCATGTCTTCTCTCAGTTAACTCCTAGTTCTCCACATGGTGTGTTTCCATATCTCTTTCTTTTAGTTCACAGGGATAAGCAAGTCTGCCTTCTTTGTGTATCTAGGAGCTGCCTTACTGGATGCCAACCCCAACCCCTCCCCCAATCTGGGGAGTTGTTGAGCCCACAGAAGTTGGGTGTTCTGACCAAAATGAACTCCTTCTCAGAGGGATTTAGCCTTCTGCCTAGCTAGAAAAATCAGTCCTGGAAGGCTTGCCTGTGTTGAAGAGCAAGATTCTTTTATTCACCTGAGGCTTCCTAAAAGAATTGCCTCTGCTTTGTCTTTCTGGAGTTTTCTGTTCCCTTTCGCAGCTGCCGATAAGGCCTTAGTGCACTGCCAGGGAGGTAGGTGTCTATTCAAAAAGCCATGAACTCCTACTTATGAAACTGTTATTGCTCAGTGAATATATATATTAAATATGAATATTTTACATTATATACATATATATGTGTATATACACATACACACACAAATATATATAGGGAACAGATCTAAGAAACTGCTCTGTATCCAAGGAGTACTTTTTTTCTTATTTTGCCCAGAAATTTTCTAAGCTTGTAATCTGTGCCCAATGGTAGACACCAAATGGAGTTAAACTTTAAACGTGATAATATTTTCTGTATCCCAAATAAATATCAAATAATATCAAATAAATGAGGCAGAAAATATGAGTTATTTAATCAAGTTTTACAACATAATAGCTGAGCTGTATTAATCTATTTTTAATTGGATATTTTATTTACTTACATTTCAAATGTCATCCCCTTTCTCGGTTTCCCCTCTGGAAACCTCTTATTCCATCCCCCTCACCCCTTCTATGACGGTGCTTACCCACCCACCTGCCCACTCCCGCCTCCTCACCCTGTCATTTTGCTATACTTGGGCATCAAGCATTCACAGGACCAAGGGCCTCTCCTCCTACCGATGTCCAACAAGGCCATCCTCTGCTATAAAAGCATCTGGGGCCCATGGGCGGTGCTATGTGTACTTTTTAGTTGGTGGTTTAGTCCCTGGAAGTTCTGGGGTTTCTGATTATTTAATATTGTTGCTCTTTCTATGGGGTTGCAAACACCTTCAGTTCCTTCAGTCCCTTGTCTAATTCCTCCATTGGAGATCCAGTGCCTACTGCAAGCATCTGTCTCTGTGTTGGTCAGGATCTGGAACAGCCTCTTGGGAGACAACTATTTTAGGCTCCTGTCAGCAAGTACTTCCTGGCATCCACAATAATGTCTGGGTTTACTCTCTGTATATGGATGGATACCTAGGTGGGGCAGTCTCTGGATGGCCTTTGTTTCAGTCTCTGTTCCACACTTTGTCTTCATATTTGCTTTAGACACGAGCAATTCTGGTTTAAAAATTTAGAGATGAACGGGTGGCCCCATCTCCCAACCAAGGGTCTTCCTTTACCTCTGGATATGGTCTCTACAGGTTCTCCCTCCCCTTTGTTGGGCAGCTCAGCTAATCTCATTCCTGTTGGGTCCTGGGAGCTTCTTGCTTTCCTGGCATCTGGGACTTGCTGGTGGCTACCGCCACTTCTCCATCCCCCATTGCTACACACTTCTGTTCAAATTCCTGACCCTCTGTATATCATCTTTGTATCCTCACATACCTGATCGTGCTTCCTTTTCCCCCTCTCCCTCCTCTCTTCCTCCCAAGACTTCCCCACCCTCTATCTTCTGTGAGTATTTTGTTTCCCCTTCTAAGAACAACTAAAGCATCCACTTAAATCTTCTAAACTGATCTGGCTACCTCCCAGAACCTGATCACAAGATACTTGCATTTTTGCATTGATTTGGCTGTCTATGCTCCTGGTGTATTCCACTTGATGTCTCATGGACCTTCATCTAGTGGCAACTCCTCTGTTCCTTTTTCTTTCTCCCCTTCCACTCACTTCATCAGAAGACCAGCCCTATTCTGTCCTTTGCTCATTGGCTGATCAGCTTTTATTAACAAATATGAGGATAAACATGAAGCAGTGTTTGCATTAAGACAGGAGAAACTTAAAATAAGCATAACAACACCTAACCATCTGGACTGCAACCAGATATGGGGTAGAGAAATCAGCATTTGAAAAGCATAAGGATAACCATTGCACAATGAACAACAACATCATATATGAACCATCAGCCTTATGTTTGCCTTCTTTGGAAATTCACTCAGGTATTTCCTCTTTTTAAATTTGCTGGCCTAATTTCTTGGAGCTTTATCTTTATGTCTTCTCTAAACTATGATTTTCTAAATGATGTTTATGACTGTCTATGACTGCCCTTTTAAATTCTGTGACCTGGGATAAGCTAACCCTCCTTTTTTTCATTTTCTTTCTCTTTCTTTCTTTCTTCCTTGCTTTCTTGCTTTCTTGCTTTCTTTCTTGCTTTTGAGAGAACATATTAGATACTGGCTTTGTCCTCCATAATATTTGCATTTTTGTAATGAGATCTGTACATATGCACTAGTTTTTTAAATCTGAAATGGACAAAACAGGTTGGAGAAGTATAGAGAATATGTTGAGAACAGTGGCCTATATGCTTGAAATGGTTTGAATGAAATGAAGCCACACTGACAGAGGTGACTGATCTAACTGGTATACAACATGTGCCTCCTGGTATGAGTCTTGGATGTAAGAGTAGATCTGGCTGGTTGTAAATGTTGTATGTAGGATCCAATGACAGTGTTGTGTGTGGAGTATGCAGAAAATGTTCTGCCAGAAACCTAGAGGCAAGGCGATTTACAAGCAGGGGAGATAAGGTTAGGGGAGACACTCTATGTGGGACCCAAGATATGGCTGGTTAGTAACGATGTGTGAATGGGAAGGATCAGGGACATTCAAAGTTATAGACCCTGAAAAAGGACGTTTTCTTTCACCAAGATCAAGCATGGTGAAACAGGTAGATGCAGCCAGAAAAAGGATTTGCCTGTGGGAGTGGGAAGGATTGGGCATTGCAGGAAACTAGGGATTAATTACAGGGCAGCAGGAGGTGTATGCAGAATAGACTGAACCAGAGTTAAGATAGAGCTTCTTTGCTGTGGAAAAGTCATTGACAGAGAAATTAGGGAGACATACTGGACTGAACCAAAACTGGAGTTTTGAGAAAAGGAGGTTTATGTGTAAGATACTGCAATGCTTAATATTGTCATACATTTATCAAACCACATAGATTACAAAACACAAAGTATATATGTATATAATTTATGTATGTTATTCATTTTAATGTATAAATGGTATGTCATGAATTTGAAAAAATGGATCATTCTAATGCAAGGTGTTAATAAAAGGTAAGAGACAGGAAGGAAATTGGTGAGGTACAATGTAAGATAGCTATGTTCTCTACATAATCACACAACAAAGCAAATTTTGCTTAAAACAAATATCTTAATTAAAACTAAACTTATGGGCAATGATTGTGGGTCTTTGTTGAACATAGACTCTTACCTCACATAGATCCAATTTGTCCACATAGAACTAAAATTCACAACATATAAACAAAAATGTGGCAGTTTCAGGAATGCTTAATTTCAAAGAACAGTTTTTCTGGAAATAATGTCTGTGAAGTTGGAGACTTGGGAGTGCAGTCACTCAGGAATGATTCTTGCATAGCAGAGCAGTTGAAAACAAAGCACTCGAAACCTGAGCAATCAGAGGTAGCACAGCACAGTGAACATAGCTTGTTATGTACAGAAAGCTAATTGTCTAGAAATATTAGCAATAATGAAGAAAGTACATTGACTGAATGAGTAAAACATGCCATGAATGTGCACTGATACAAGTATTACACCAAATAAGGAAATAAGCAACATTCCTCCCTTTTCAAGCATGTCTAATAGACACAGGAAACAATACTGCAATGTTCAAGGGAAACAGGAACATTGGTAGCAAACTGCCCAATTGGTGTGGCTACAGATGACCACTGTATGACACTAATTAGAAATACCAGAAAAAGAAGTTCCTCATCCAAACTATTTACAGGGAATAAAAATGGAAAGTCTCAAAGCAGGAACAGAGGGGCCCTTTTCAACAGTGTTCCTTTTCAGAACAACTGATAATCTGTCTTAGAGACATGGAGCTGGAGTTGCTCTCAGCACTGCTGCAAGTTGGTTTTGTCAAGGAAGAAAGATTGCAGAGAAGCCATTACTAAGGCAGTGGGTGATACATACAGTTAGATTTAATTAGGGCAAAGTGATAACTGATGGTTTTAGCAACAGAATTAACACAGATGGTTGAAAAAGACAAATTTAGTATCTTCAGTCTGGAAAATGTCAGGCTTAGCATAGATAATGAAGTCCCGGAAAATAAAGAATCAAATAAAGGCTCTACTTGAAATGGCAAATGATTCTAGGAAGGAAAAGTCTTCACACACTAGACTTTGAATTCCTGAATAGATAATGACTACATTAACTTACCTCAGATTTTTCTGCTACATTAAATTAATGGGTCCTCAATCCCATATAAGGCTACAAAGTCTAGATTTTCACTGTAAAATAAAAAAATAAGATATGATGGCTGCAAATCAATTTTTTGTTATATTGTATTTGAAATTTGCCCTCGACTATATACCGAAGGATATTTTTCATGGAAATTACAACTATAGATATTTTTAAAAAATGATAATAATCTGTATTTGTTTTTATATACAAACAAATTAAATTAGCACCCTATTTTCTATGGAATATTAATTATAAATCAAATTCTACTCTAAAATAATACTATTCCAATTTGACAGTACTTAAAAACTATTATCTTCTCCAACATACAGAAAAATGTAAGCGAGTGAGATCAAACTAATGGTGACCTTTAATGGAAAATCAGAAAATATAAACTAAGCAGTGAGGGTTCTTATTGGACACCAAAAACATTTTCTAGCATTTGGTTGCTAGAAAAAGAGTAATAAGGATGTATCGTGACTAGTAATGCCTTAAGGTCCATTTGTCATTTAGTCAAGGAAAAAGCAACCAATCAGCAAAAATTGTCTGGGTTTAGAAGAAGGACAACCGTGCAGGACACGCAGACATCTCATAGGAGGAGTGAGTAGCAAGGGAGAGGCAAAATGGGAGTGAGAACACAGCAGGTGTCCTACACTGATACAGAACAAACTTCTTAGGCAATTTCTTAGTTTTTAGCCTCTCTTTTAGTATGCTTAAGACACTGCTAATATTATTGGTGAGTATAATTTTCTGCCAAGAATTGGCAGCCAGTTCCAATGCTAGCCCTCCTAAGGGAGCAATTGAAAGTAATGGCAAGTCGTATCATATTCTATAATTCTTCTAAACATCATAAACAAGATTCCCAGAAGTCATGGAGCCTCCCAAGCTATTACCGGCCATATGTGAACTCAACTTCCAAAAACTCATGATATTAATTTTTTTCAGTGAATAAAATAAATGCCACCAGGTCACAAAGTAGTTTTGGCTTATGTGGAGAGAAAGCCAATATCTCTGTGTATCAAATGTTCGGCATCTCTACTAAAATTCTCTCAAAATGGTATTAACCATTATCTCTAAAAATTAAATTAAATGAACTTACACAGTTATCCTCATTTTTGAAACTAGAAATATATTCTACAAGTAGAAAGCAATAAAAATTAGAGAGTCAGACTTCTGTTAGAAATTACCAAAGAGGAAACATTCCATTATATTTTCTAAAACAGAGAAGAATGAAGTAAAGCTTTAAAATGCACACAAAGTGTAGCCCCAGGCCTACTAGTATAAAGTGCCTTAGAAACATAGTTTTAAGCTAGTTTCCTTAATTTGCCACTGAATTTATTGCCTAGAATATCCTGCCATGGCTATGTTATGGTGTTAAATAAAGAAAATGCCCAGCCATTAAACCATATGTAAACGTAAGAAAGATAGAATAACATACTAAACTAAGTTGCATTTTCATTTTGAAATAAAATTAGTGCTATACTCATAAACCCAAGTAATATCAGCCACTATAAATATTCAAGACAATGATCATCCAGGGTTTCTTATATATCCGGAAGGTAGTATAAAGCTTTTATGTCCTTTGTCTATTCTCATTCTTTATTATGAAATATATACAGCAACCACAAGTATTGAATTTGTTCAGTGCTTCTGTATTATGGTGGTTTCAATAGGAGTGGCCCTAAAAGTTCATATATTTGCATCCTTAGTCACTAAAGAACAGCACTATTTGAACTGTTAGGAGTTGTGGCCTTTTTGGAAGAAGCATGTCCTTCTTGGAGGAAATATGACACTGTGGTCAATTTTGGGGTTTCAAATGCTCAAACCAGGCCCATTATCTCTCTCTTCCTCCTGTCTGCCAACCCAAACGTACAACTCTCAGCTGTTCCTCTGGCTGTGTCTGCCTGTGTGTTACCATGCTTCCCACCATGATGATAGTAAACTGAACCCCTGAGACCGTGAGCAAATCCCAAATAAGTGGTTTCATTTTAAAAGCTGCTGCTGTCATGGCATCTCTTCACAACAATAAAACATTGACTAAAACAGATAAACATATAATTTCTAAGTTCATGTCTTTTTAATGTCCATACATGTTATTCATACTAATGACATCAAGTGAATTTTTAAAATATTAGATAAAACAGTGGAAATTATACCACTAAGTATATAAAGCAACATGATCTAAACTTTATTGACACAAGATATATGACCAGATTGCTAAAAGCTCTACTGGCATAAAAACAAGACAATTTAGAGCAAAACTAACCTAATACAATGTAGCAGTGTCATTCTGCATACGCAGAGACTATAAGAGCAATATTCCAAGAGAGCATGCAAGATGAACACATGTGATTAATTGTACATTTCATAAGACTCAGAAATAATGATTAGAAGAATAATGAATTTTTTATTAGAACTATCTACATGGATTTATTGACTACCTTAATTTTAGTTTGATATATTTAAGTTTACATATGAAAAAAGATGATTGATAATAATATAATAATAATAGGTGAATCCATAGAAACACTAACATTTTAGAAAAAATATATGAGAGATTTACAGTACAGGTTATATTTTTATGAGAATAGCAAACCTAAGGATAACTATGTTAACAACAACAACTCATGTAGCCTGCAAGCAACAGTAAGTTTTCCTTTATTTAAATCAGATTATGGAAAGTAACATGTTGAATATTATTATTATTATTATTATTATTATTATTATTACTACTCCAAATTCTAGATGTCTAACCACACTAGTGTATGTACAGTCTTGGAATGCATCAGGATAAAATATCTCTCAGTATCATACCAATATAATTCTGTGGTCATCAACTAATTATGTAGTTTGTGTGTTGGAAGACCTGTCATTAAGGTATTAACAGGTGAAAGACAGAGCAATCATTTCTTGTGTTCCTTAGAGAATGAACTGTTGTGGTACAATGTATTTTGAAATGCATGTAAAAGATGCTGATATAACCAATTTTCCAATTTTAGATAAAATAATGTCTTCAAAGATTATATATGAATAACATTATGCTATTTTCCTAAAAACGCCTTCTGAATGAAGTAATATTGAATCTCACAAAAATTTCAACTAATTTCTGTCATGAGAAAAGGAAGTCTTACTTTCCTTTTTCTTTCTTTCTTTTTTTTTTTCTCAGAGCTGGGGATCAAACCCTGGGCCTTGTGCTTGCTAGGCAAGCGCTCTACCACTGAGCTAAATCACCAACCCTGAAGTCTTACTTTCTAAAAGCTATTTTAACTAAACCTAATGGTCTAGGGTAATGTTAAAATAACTCAATTATTTTACCAAAATAATTATTACCAAAATATCCAAAATATGGCTTAATTGTTTGTCCAAAGTGAAATATACTATAATACATTGTCAAATAACATTCTATATTCATTATTTTAAATCTCATGGACATGTTTATTGGGTGAAGCAATAATCATGAAAATATGAATAATACCATTTGCTTTCTTGGTAAAGTCTTGTCACAGAGCTCACAATAACTCTTGCCCTTCACAGACCAAGGAATTTCCATTTATATTTCTCGCTTTCTTAAATCCACTATTAAATTGTAGCTTATTAATATTGTAACTACTTTTGTTTATAGAATAAGAAAGTACCTCTTTCTGGCTAAAATGGTACAAAAATATTTTAAAATATCGTTGTTAGAGCAACATTAAAGACCCACTAAGTGACACTGCCTTCCACTGAAGACAGTAAAATGTTCACCTGAGCAGAGACCTAGCATTTCAGTTAGGTTGGAAAATGCCCTTGCAAAGAGTTGATTTCTCAGCCTTCCCTGAAGTTATGAAGAGATAAAAGGAGATAATTGACCCTTTAATAATATAATGAGGTTTTACTTATGAGAATTTTGTAACATACTGCTGTGGGTCCCCCGTGATGCGATGCTGGATCTGCACACTCCGAGCTTCATTAGTCTGCCTCTTTTTTAAGTTTATCTTTTCTTTTGCTTTTTAAAATTACTTTATTTGCATTAAGAGCAACAGTATCTTTAGCCCTTCTTAAAGCTCTTCTTCCCACCGTGTTGTGGTTCCCATGATGAACCCAAACAGCATGGCTCTTCACTCTTTTCTTTTCTCCCCTTCAGCATATCTGAACAGCATATGCCAGCTCAAAATTACTAGTAACATCATCTGATTATGCTATTTTTATATAAATACTACTGGTGGCACTATGTGAATAGAGCAAGTTAAATTAATTTTAAAAACAAAGGCTTTAGTTATACTTACATATTCATATAATACCTTTCTGTACCTTACTGGCATTTTCACTTCTATTATACACATAATGTATATGAGTTAAAAGTGGGCAAAGTCACACTAGCTGCTTCAAGCCAAAAGATTTTGACAGAACTTACAGTTCCACTGATAACCCCATTTACTGAGCCTCACCCCTGATCATTATGAAGGGATTACCATAGAAATCCAGGCAGCACGTGAACTAGGAGATGGGCCATAGTGTCTAGGATAATAAGGAAACTAAAATTTCGTCACTGGAATTGGCCCAATTATATTTCACTATAAACAACATCATTTAGTGCAATACCTGAAAGCAGTAGAACCATGATATGACATTTTTTCAAGAGACATTTTCATTGTTTCTCCCACATGGTTTCCAGACCAAATGGTTCCTCGTTGCCATCTGATATAAGATGTAAATAAATTGAAATTGCACAACTAGACCCCAAAGAGCTATATGAAGTTGATGTCACCATAGCATAAGTCATACGACTGTATCATCATTAATCTTACATTCTTCTCCCCAGAACAAAGATGACTTTGTCTATAGCTTCAGTAACATGTACCAATTTGCAATCAATTTCCAATGCGATCATAATTTTCTGTCATTAAACTAATAGATATTTTAGTTAATTATGATACCTAGCTGGTAATGCAGCGAAAGATCCAGAAAATGTATGCATAATTCTGGTCCTTATGAATGACACATAGAAGTAAATCATTTTACTAGAATAAAGATTGGTAGATGCAAAATGATTTCTTAATAAATGATGTGAGTTATATGTGTTCTTCAAATAATGTTCAAAATATGATTCACACAAATTAAAATGGTGTGTATATCATGAATATATGTGTGATGTTTGTATCATAAAATTCATCCTTCAATAAATCATAATTGTATAAATATATATTAAATACAGATGTTAGAAAATATAAGAGCAAATAGAAGTAGGACAATTGTGAAGTAGATAAAAATCAAGAAAAAATAAAAGATATCAGGATAATACATTTATGCAAAAAATTTCTTTGAGATTTATTGTTGACTAACACAAAGCTTTTAGCAAAGAGGAAAAATAAAACTATTGCTATATAAATTATTTAATGACAGTTATCCCAGTATTTTATGCTCAAATGAAAGAATTTTTTCACCTCTTTAATTCAATTCACTAAAATTCAATTCAATTTAAGTGGAAGAAAGAAATCATACAAATCCACTTTGATTTTTTTCATACAATATGATTGCAGAAATTGGCACTTAAGCTGAAACAATGGTAAAAATATTTTATATGAAATGAAAAAATGATTATGGAAATAAATGTGATTAAAACTAAATATAGGAACCAATAAAAATTTAGAAAACAAAACTAAGTGCACAGAGAGACCACTAATTTATGAATGAATTAATGTACAACATCAAAATAATCATCAGGTTCATGACAGTTTTTTCCTGTTTGTTTGATTGTTTTTTTTTTATTTTAGGGGGAAGGGAAAAGAAGAAATATTACACAAACCAACTCTGTATGAGAGAAGGAAGGGAGCTGCAGGAGGAGCTCTCAGGCCTTTTTGTATAGGGCTCTTGAAAATGCTGCAAATAAAGTTTAACGAGGTATCTTAAGGAAGGCAAAGTTTTTTGTTTGGTTGGTTTTGTATTTTTTCCCATATCTTCTTGGTTAGACAGATAACTAAGGTCAAGTATGTGAATTTATTATTATTATTCTTTAATCTTTTATTACAGTCCAGTCGTTATCCCCCTCCTAGTCTGCCTTCCGACACAACCAAGGAGAGGGGGATGGGATAGGGAAGTTGAGGAGGGAAACCAGGAAAGGGGATAACATTTGAAATGTAAATAAAAAAATATGCAATAAAAACAATTGATAAATTGAAATTGAAAAGATTCTGTAAGGCGATAGCCATAGTCAATAGGAAGGGAAAGTTTTATGGGGGAAAAGTTGCTTTTAAAATTAAAGGACTTCTCTCTCTCTCTCTCTCTCTCTCTCTCTCTCTCTCTCTCTGTGTGTGTGTGTGTGTGTGTGTGTGTGTGTGTGTGTGTGTGTGTTCCTAACTTTGTTTTATTCCTAGCAGGTGTGTATATTTAGGAAAAGAAAACAGAAAAGAGGGAGAAAGATCAAGGTAGATGTTTGAAGTATGTAAATAGTCTTTTTCCTGATGAAAGGGGCATCATTTTTCATTGTGAAGTTATGTCTTTCCCAAGAGTGTGAAGTGTGATCCTTAATGCATCCCAATAAAAAGTTCTTAATAGATATAATTTCTGTGATTTGCAAGCTTGTAATGACTGAAAATAAGCTTTGACATTCTATCATTTCATTCTTCAAGTGTAAAAGAAATGAAAGACCATTCAGTGATATCTATAAAGTTAAATAGGAAACTGATCATTGAGTGCTTAGAAGCATCATTCTACTCTTCATAAAGACATTAAACAGTAGAAAAAGTATGTTTATAACAATTAGAATGAACTAAATTAATTATAGCCGTGGTCTTCCAATAATATACATACAGTCACAAGGCATTAGGTTTTATCCCCACCTGTATCATTGAATATATAAATCTCAGTCTCAAAGTTTTAATATAGAATACAAAACTTACCATTAAAATGTGGTCAAGGTAAATGATTGTTATTGTATCTAGTGGAAGAGAAAATTACTAGAATAATGACTTCTGTGTATTGTTAACCTAATAACAGTATCAAATTATGTTACGATGGAGAACTGTACAATCCACATGTGCAAAACTGGAATTAGTTCTTGGAACATAACAACAAATTATTCCTGGAATGGGTAGTTATTTTATTTGGATCTTGTAACTAGAGACTCCTTTTTAGGCTAAGGAGATATAATAATCAATAACTATAAAAGTAATTCATTCTTAAATTTCAATGATCAGAGAGTCACTTTTTCCCCCTATGTTTAGAACATATCTCATTTCGACAGTGCTTTGAGCTTATGGCCTCCAGCCTCTGTCATGCGGCATGAGGACACGACTATGGTAGAAAAATGGAAGAAAGAGAGATGCTGAATGGTTTGTGCACTACGAAGCAAGGACTGGAGACTTAAAAGCGGGAGGAACAGCCTGATGAGTAGGCTTTGCTGTCACGGGAGGCCATAGCAATGCCCAGGCCTGGACCATCTCTGCGTCTCTGTGTCTCAGGACCATGTTGATGTTTGAGGGGTGCTGCACTTTGGAAGGCTATGTTCCTTGCCTGGGCGGAATGGGAGAGCTAGCCTGGCCGCCACACTGTTACAGTACTGTGGATAATGTGCCTCACACCTCACCTGAACAGCATGGTAAAGCTGTCCCTGGTGGTGTGGGCACAAAAGAGGCTACCTCGGGGTTTCCTGCCCCTTGTTAACTGTGATGTTCCACTGTACTCCCTCCATCCCAAACCAGAGCAGCTCTGGAGAACTGACCCCTAGGACAAGAGCAAAGGTAGAGCAGTCCCATTCCTTGTAAGCGAATGGGAGAGCAGTCTCTGGTGCTGCAGGTACAGGAGAGCAAGCTGGCTGGCCAACTCAGCTATCACTCAGGCCCATATTCAGGTCTTCGACTTGGCCCATCCCAACATTTATCCCAACTATGAGCTGACAGAGCATATAAAGGCTCAGAACAGTCCTTCCAGATCCACAGGACAGAGAGCAGCAGCAGGGTATCTGAGAGGAGGGAGCATCGCTTAGAGTGTAGCAGAGGCCAGAGACACTGAAACAGGCTAAAGGCTCATCGCAACGAACATTTACAAATACAATCTCTGGGCAAAAGGGCCTAGTGTGTGCTACACCGTGACACACTTCAGCTTCAGGGAGAGAGATGTTTTGTTGTTGTTGCTGTTGCTATTTGCTTACTTTACTTTTTATTTTGTGTGTGTGTGTGTGTGTGTGTGTGTGTGTGTGTGTGTGTGTGTGTGTGTGTGTGTTTTCATTTGAGGGGAAAGCTGTAAGCAGGGAGGGCAGATAAAAAGAGAGGGAAGCGAAGGCAGTTGGGTTGTATGATGTGAAATTCACAAAGAATCAATGAAAAATTAAAACGAAAGAGTCATGAAGACCAGAGGTAGTTAAGAATTGGAGTTCTGATTCTTATTAGCCCTGCAGTGCACTGCTTTGAGCCAGGAAAGCTACTTTAATTGATAATTATGAAAGTATGATCAAACATAATAAAGGTGGGGTCAAATTACACATTTATCTATAGCAGTGCAAGAACGAGTTGCAAATAGTAGTGAACTAAGAAGCCTGTTCCCTTGTTTGCCATTGTACAATGCAGACATTCAGACAGGAAGCAGCTGGACACTTTGGTTCTAATTCATGTAGCATCCGGTGGTTGTCTGGAGCTGATAATCCACTCTTGAGACGGCTGTCTCTCACTTGATGCCTCTCTCTCCTCTTTCTCCACACAACATTTTATTATTCGATAAGCTTCAAAACTGGCCTATGGAACCAGTCCCCCGTTCAGGGTTCTGGCAATAATTTTCTTTGCGTGTGTTTCACCACTGAGAACTTGGTTATGTCCTTCCTTTGCTCTAAGAAATGAACTGTGGTCATAGTGAAATAAACTGTCATGGTCCCTGACTGCAGAAGGTGAGAGGCTCAAAACGCTCTTTGAATTCTGTGTCATCTCTGATCTTTTCAGCCTAAGCTATTGGATGCTTTTACAATCCAGTGGGTTTCAGTTCATTTAAGTTTAGCATACTATATCATGTATATATGATACCTATATGCCTTTACAAGACAGACCCTATTAGACCTTGGGTAAAAACGTGTGATATTTTCCTTGGGATTCTCACATGTAATTTTGTCCATTTGAAAGGATTAATATAGGATGATCTCAAGGTGCATGGAGATGCACTCCTCTAGTGGAGGGATTCTAAGAATACTTTGTAAGATTCTTGGAAGCCCTAATAGGCCTGTCCTTAAAATTTCCACAGTGCTCATCACAGGATCTTAGAAGCATTCTATTATGAAACTTACCTGAAGCTTTCCATTCCTCTTACCACACTGGATTTGATTCTCACTCAAAAGCTCTCCTTGCCTTGAGAATCTTTACTAAGAGGTGCTGAAGATGAAAAGTGGTTTTATTTCTGAAACCAGAAAGCCTGCACCTTTCATATTTCTTACAAATTCTACTTACGCACTGAACACTTCTTTCCTTCAGATACTTCTCCTGGCTATTTTAGCATTGGTGTCTAAAATAAGAAAATTAAAACTTTTAAATGTTACTTTGAAGCCTTCCAAGACTTCTAAGAATATAACTTCTAAGAAGAATTACCTTCTGTTTCTCTTTCCAATATTAGGCTGGATGACATTCTTTTTACAGAAGTATCATACATTAAGTGTTATTTTCCTCTTTTTATTTAATTTCCTATAATATCATTTTCTTTCATATATTTTCTTGAAAAGAATTACTGAAATCCTCTCTGCTTCATTTTTGACTGACATATAATTGAAAGCAATGTAATCTGTTTTAGTTTTTATTTATAGAAACAGGCTTAGTCACACTACCAATTTCTCTTCTAGTTAGTTGCATTAAAAGCAACTCCTCTCCTGCTTAATTGGCTTAAAGCAATAATTTTACTGCACCTATAATTTCATGGCAAAGGAATAAGGGATGGCATGACATGCTTGCTGTGTTTAAAAGCAAACAATTACCCTCTCTCCGTGGTAAACTTATCAAATAACAATAAATTTAAAAGTTATTGTAATTTCACAAGAATTTATAAGATATTTCAACCTGTCTTGAAAACCCTAGTTTAGGAAAATATAATGTCTTTTATTTAAATCTTAGTTTTTAATATTCATCCTTTTATCACATATGAAAAATTTATTTCTCTGTATGTAAATACATCTGTCCAAATACAAATATATAATATTAACATTAATTCTTAGAACACATTTTATACAACATATTTAACTTTCTATGTAAATATCTATACACCTAAATATCAATAGATAGATTGGTTGATTGAGAGATACATGTATACATACATACATACACATATCACAAATACATACACACATAAGCTCTGAAGGGTGAAAGGGCCACAACAGAGTTCAATTTTTTTCAAAAGTCTTGAGAAATTGAGGAGCTGAGAGTTGTTACTTACCATTGTAACATTGATAGGTTACCAAGCAAAGTGAACTACAAAGAAAAATTGAGACTCTAATGGGACTTCTGAATCCTGGCAAAAGATCAGCCAACAGGGTCAAAACTTATTTGCAAGACTTACTTAGGGTAAATAAATACAACAAATGACTGTGTATCTAAATGAGTACATTGGATGGAAAACAACAGATCCAGGTAAATGAACAGGAAAATGAGCAGTTGATAATTCTTTTAGGACTTGACAACAGTGAGGATAGTCCAATTGTAGAACAGAGTTTTCAGGGTGTTTATCCTTGGATGAAAACACCAATTATTCAGTTGACCAGGTGGTAGGGACTGTCCTCATTACATTGCTCAGTGTCCATGATTTTTAGAGTCCTGGAGAGGACCTTACCCCTTTATGTTCAGCTGGTATGTCTAATAGACTGCTTAGCCTAGTGTTACGCAGATGATTTTCAGAGGCTTTTGTACTCTGTATTTCTAGTTCAACACAATACATTGATGGGTAACAGTTGTGACACTCTGTTCTGGGTGTATAGTACCAAGGAGAGAGAGAGAGAGAGAGAGAGAGAGAGAGAGAGAGAGAGAGACAGAGACAGAGACAGAGACAGAGACAGAGACAGAGAGAGACAGAGAGAGACAGAGAGGGGGGGGGAGTGCTGTCTGCTCTAGTGTATTTTCATCCTCCATTTTAAATGGAGTCAACAGCTTCTGTTAGTCTCTCAGGGTAAACCCATTGTAAAGAAGAAAAAGCAGAGGTTTTTACACAATACAGAGTAACAGAAAGGACACAGCCCAATCTCAGCAGGGCTTTCTTCTGGACAACTTCCCTAAGATCCAAGCTATTATGGGTATAAGAGGGAGTCACTTAAGAGAATTTTAGCTAACGACTCCTTTGTCTGTGTGTGTGTGTGTGTAATAAAATTTATATTTATATAATTTTTTATAGTTATATAATTTACATAATATTGTATAATTATATCATTCATACAAATATAATATATTTTATGCATTATAATATGTTTATTTATAATTTATTTATAATTTCTAAATTATATGTAATGACTATAAAATTTTTTCTGTCTTTCCATATTTTCTCTTCTGACCAGGAGTTTTTTCCATGTGACTTGAGATTCTCACAACAGATTTTAAAGTATTCCAACTGGTTATACACTTTGGATACTTTCTGTGATGAGTTGTTGAAGAATGAGTGTTTAAGGAAGTTCAGGCAGAAACTGTGGAATTACTCATCTACAATAAACCTCACACTGAATAAACAATAGTTAACGAATGTTCTAAGATATTCCTATATTCTAATGGTTGGAAAATTTCTATATCTCCACAAAAGATTAGCATACGTTTATATTAGACAATACACTGTAACTATGAAAAACATAAAACAGTAAAAGTTTTTGAAATCATAAAATCTAATCAAAATTGTAATATAGTAAAACAAGTTATGAATTCTTTAACATGATACAGTGATGGTTATTCATCATAGACAACTATTTAGTTAAGGATCACTATGATTTAAGATAACTAGGAAAACAAAAATGCATGGATATGTCTATTAATGAAGTTTTAAGAACAAACCTAAATATTAGTGGTAGCATTCCATGGGTTTGGGATCCTGACTTAATCAAAAGAAGATTATGAGCTAAGAACATCAATAATAGTCTATTGACCGAAGACGTAATGCGATACAATACCTCCTGTTCCTGCCATATTGGACTGCATCCACTGGCTCTAGAAACCAAAATATCCTTTCTTCCCTAAGTTGCTTCTGTGAGATATCTGTTGCAGTGATGAGAAAATTAACTACTGCATGTTTTATATTTGTGGTTTGATAATTGTCCAAACAAAACAGGAGGGGAAATAATAAGTTAAACAATCTTGATGGAAAGATACCCTTTAAAAACTGTCTCTTTAGGAAATCGTAACCTCATTTATCTGTTGGAGTCAAAGGGAATTCCAGGAAGAATAAATGCAACCTCGGCGAAGCCTGGACTAGTACAGAGTTCTACAAGGATTCCAGCTACAAGACCAGAGGTCAGTTCACTTAAGAATCTTATTCTCCCGTGGATTGGTTTAAGAATAAAGTTCAGAAGCAACTTCCCTTACAAAGGCAAAGAATTAATGGTCACCGATTTCTTATTTGCAAAGACTGATCCCCTGGGAAGAGAACAGGACCCTGAACAAGTACTAATGGGTCTGTAGCCTCCGGGCAAGGTTGGCCTTTCAGTGGTTTGGAGATATTTTGTGCTAAGATTCCCTGAGTACTTTAAAAATGAATCCACTGTCAGACTCTAAGCACTTTCTCAAAAATGTGAAATTCTTTTACTAAACACTACAAACCTTGCTGTCAAGGGGCAAGAATACAATGTTTTTGACTTTTGCTATTGCTGTGAAGAAAATAATCTGCTATTATTTCTATTGTAATACCAGCAGCATATAAGGATGGAAAGGTTAGGTTAATTTCTACAAGTCTAACAGTGAAACCTTGAACTGGGGAGTTCTGTAAATTCACTGTCCTAAAACCTAGGGACAGATAATCTTGGTGCAAGTGTCAAAAATGAAACACAAATCAAAATTAAGCCGTACTAATAATAGTACACTATTATTAATGATAATTAAATGTCCAAAGGAAGCTACTATTTGCTTCCGTACCTTTCGGTATTCTGTACATTTTGGTTAATATTTAATTATTGAGTATACACCATGTATGCTCTTTTGGGTCTGGGCTACCTCACTTAGGATGATATTTTCCAGTTTCATCCATTTGATGGAAAATTCATAGTGTCCTGGTTTTAATAGCTGAATAGTATTACATTGTGTAAATGAAATAAATCCCATTCTCTGTGTCCATGCTTTGGTTCAGACACATCTGGGTTGTTTCTAGCTTCTGGCTGTAAGACTGTTATGGACATGGTAGAATGCATGTCTTTGTGGTACAGTAGAGCATCTTTTGGGTATATGCCCAGGAGAAGCACAGCTAGGTCTTCAGGTAGAACTATTTACAACTATCTGAGGGACCATCAGATTGATTTCTAGAGTGGTTGTACCAGTTTTCAAGCCAACCAACAGTGGATTACCATTCTCCTCACCATCTTTTGGTACATATTTTGTCCAAGAAAATTTACCTTTCTTCTAACCGCTGAACTGAGACTTGCATTTTAGATGTTTCCACCTCTCCAGATTTTTCCCCCAGTGAAATTAGGCATTTTTTCTTGTAAATTATTGTCAACAATAATACCAATAGCACTTATGGAATACTTGCAAATGTTCTATAGTAAGTGCATTCTAAACATGTTTACATGCACCAAAATATATGTAAGTACATTTCTGAAAGAACAAGGAAAAAAAACTCTATTAGCTCAATCATTTATTAAGCATGGAGCAATAAAAGAAAAAAATAGAATATAGTTAGCCTTCTATGAAGATAAAATGGCAAAAGTAGTTTTATAAAATTAACAGGGACGATTCATTCAAACTTTAGGTTTAATAAATTAATCTTGGGAGAAATACAAGAACAGAGACCTGAAAGCTCAGGAGTCAGAAGTGTATACTGTTTTTCCTTTTCTTTATTTTTATTTCTTTATTGATCTATTTTTTTACACCTTGACCACAGTCTCCACACAGAAAGTTACCTCCCCTTCTCATCTGGGACATAGTAGATCCCCATGAGTGCCGCCCCACCCTGGCATATCAAATCCCTGCCAGACTAGGCACATAATCTCCCATTTAGGCCAGGCAAGGGGTGGTCAGTTATGAGAACAGGATTCCCAGAGAGGTAACAGATTCAGGGTCAGCCATACCAGCCACACCAAGCTTCATGTTGCTACATATGTGCAAGGCCTAGGTGCACCCCATGCTTGCTCTTTAGTGGGTGGTTAAGTCTGTGGAGTGCCCCAAAGACCTAGGTTGGTTGATTCTGTTGGTCTTCTTGTGGTGTCTTTATCCTTTTCAAGTACCTCAATCCTTTCCCCAACTCTTCCACGAGACTCCCAGAGTTCTAAGGGGTAGCTGTGGGTCCCTGCAGCTGTTTCCATTGGCTGCTGGGAGGAGCTCTCAGGGGGCAGTTATGCTAGGATCCTGTCTGTAGGCATGAAAGAGTATCATAAATAGTGTCAGAGATTGGTTCTTTCTCACGGGATGCCTCTCAAGTCGGACCATGCATTCGTTGGCCATTCTGTCTGTCTCTGCTCCATCTTTTCTCTGCATGTCTTGTAGCCTTTGAGTCAAAGGTTTGTGGGTCAGTTGGTTTTCTGAACCTTACACCTGCAGTCTTGCCAGGCTACAGGAGGTGGACATTTCAGGCTCCATATTCCCATCTGCTAGGAGTGTCAGTTAGAGTTACCCCATACACTTCCTGGGGCCTCCCATCCGTTCCCGGCCTCCGGCACAACTGAGAAATGCCTCATTCCAGCCCAACCTGCCACCAATTTCCAATTGCTCTTCCCAGCGATACCTACACATGATGATCCCTCCAACCTCATTCCTCTAAGCTTCCCTTCTCATACCCAGTACCCACCATCCATCCACCTCCAATGTCTATTTGAAAAATGTCTATTTTGTTTCTCCTTTTAAGTAAGATGCAAGCATTCTCCATTGGGTCCTTCTTCTTATTTGGCTTCATAGAATATACAGAATGAAATACTGTTATATCTTATTTCATGGTTCTGATCTACTTATAAATGGCTATATATCATGCAAAAACCAAACCAAACCAAACCAAAACAAAGAAAAACTAATAATAAAAAAACCCTCCTGCTATATGTTAACAGTGCACAAATTCCAGAATTTCACATGTAAGATATTTCACTAGTTTCACTTTTGTTTATTAGATATTTATTGTAGAAAATGTAATATGTAAAAAAAATTATTCAGAGGAAACAGCTGTTAGAAATTATGACATCATATTATTATGACTTAAACTTTACTTTTATTATTTTAAAATTATTTCTTTTATTTGATGCATAGGAGAGTTCTGTCTCTACATATAAATATGTACAACATGTGTGTTCCTGGTATCAACAGAGGTTAGGAAAGAGTCTCAGATCCCCTCAATTCTATTTATGTACAATTGTGGTTCACCACATATATGGACTCTGGAAACAAAATTTAAGTTATTTGCAAGAACATCAGGCAATCTTAATCATTGAGTCAATTCTCTAGCCTTAAATATTTAAAAATGCTCATTGTGAGAGAATAGCATATTCATTGCATGCAAAATTACAAATAATAGCTATAATTATATTTTTAATTATCTGAAAATACTCAGTAAATGTTATGAACTTAATTATAAAACATATTTATATTTAAGCAAATGACTCAAATTTTCAGAATATTTATTTATATAAAACTATAAAATTCACACTTTTGTGTGGGAGTGGCTGGCCAGACTGCATTTGTACAGACGGATAGCTGTTCACATTGGTCACGCAGAGATACATGGCAGCCAATATAAATTTTAATACAAAAAAGACAGGGCCTCATGATCGATCCCATGCTGTCCTAACACTAGTGTCAGGACATCCATCACAGTCTGGGAGAGACCAGGGATAGGATCGGTGCTCAGACCTAGCCTTACCCTACCCTCTTCACACAATGATTACACTTACCCCTGACCCCAAGGAGCACACACAGGAAAGGTGAATTGCTGCTGGCACATATCTACTTTTATGAGGGATTCTATAAAATTGGAGGGTTAGTTCTATGCCATCCAATGGCCTAGACTGAAGCAGAAAGCTTTTCATCATGGGCAGTGATCTGATGGGACCCAGTCTGCTCAGTTTGTGGTTACACTATGGCCCAGTCCTAGAGTATACAAATCTCCTATCTCCAGCTTTGACAAATGCTGAGAAAGGATGAAAATGTTGGGCAACCAGAAGGTGGGGGCCTCAGTCCATGAGAAACAGGCAAGAGTCTAATTTGAAGATTGGTATTGGCCAGTTCAATGCTGTGGCCAGAGGTCTAACCTGGTTAATGCTCTGCTCATCTGGACTGGGCGCCATTAGCCTAGAGTTTGTTGTTGGCATCACTGTCAGCTCCTGGCTCTCCTGGCCTATACCAGTTGTCCTGGGATGCCAGGTCCAGGGTGGAATTCAGAACGCTATGATAGTTATATACACTGGTACAAACACATAAACACATAAAACCTGAACTCCATAGAGAAGAGATGAAGGGTCACACCTTTCCCCAAGATGACCTAGGTCTTGTCTAACTCATTGGGCCAGGGTTAAGAGATGGAGGACACTGGGAACAGTCCGGCAGTGTTTCTCATACCCTGACTTGCATGGATAATGGGCAATAGCACTGTGCAATATTAAAAATGTCACTGAGAGTAGCTGCTACCTGCAACTGCGTGTGGGGTCTCTGCCTGGGAGTTACAGGTCAGTGGGAAACGCTTCCTCACTGTTGCTAGTTTCCACAGCAATCTTGGTGATTAAGAGCACCCATAGGAATCTCATTTTGGTAACTTCAGCTGGCTATCACTTCCAGTCCAGATCTCTGGGAATGGGCCCAAAGACATTTAGTTCCTGGATGCACTCAGTCTCCACTGTCTTGTTATGCCATGGAATGAACATAGTACCCGAAGCAAACTTCTGGTAGAAGTCTTGGTTCATAGGTTCCAGATCCATACCCTTAACTATAGAGAGTTGTTCAATGTCCAGAACATCCTTGCAGTAAATAGTCTATGGATCAGGCTTAAAAATGGCTCTAGCATTCTTAGAAGCAAGGTGCTCCTTTACCTCATGGGCACCACTTCCTTTATACCCTAGGTGCTTAGCAGCATCCTTGCTGAGAAACAGAATGGGGAGACTCTGGCTCTCAACAAGAAGCTTATCCTGGAGGAAGTGAATGGTAAGTAGGTTTGTAGTGACCTTAGCCTACATGTAGACCAAAGATGCTCTCTGCCATATGCTGACATTGATGACTGGAGGTGTCCTTAAGGTCCACATCTATCACATGGGACAGGATTGCTTTCCGGAAGCATATGGTGTCTTTTGTGCTGACTTTATCTGCTGTGGCCTGGAGGACCTCACCAGGAAGATACTAGGTATATCTTCATTCTCTGGGAGTCCATGTGAGCCCTCATCAGTTGATTCAGTAGGCCATGTTCTCCTGGTAGAGAGTATCCTTCTGTGACCCAGGCCACATTCATCTTTGATGTGAGAAGGCTGTGCATGTGACTGAGGACCACATCATCACAGGATATGTGGTCACTGTGGACTATATGGCTCCAGAGTTTTAGAAGAATAAACAGTGCACTTTCAGGTCCAACTGGTGGGTTCTGAGCTGCCTCCTATACGAGATAATTGCAAGCCAGTCAATCTTCCAGCAGAGGAAGAAGATCAAGCGGGAAGAGGTAGAGCAGCTGGTCAAGGAAGTTGCCAAGGAATATGCAAAGCATGTATTCACACACCAAGTTCTCTCAGTTCTCACCTTCTTAGAAAAATTTATACCTCTTAAAATTGTTATAAAAAAATACATTCTTCTCTCATACAGCACATACTGACCACAGGTTTTTTCCTTCCTCCATAACTCTCATTTCTCCACTACCACCTCCTTGCTTCCCCACATCCATTACTCCTCTATTTCCTCCTGAGAAAAGAAGAGGCTTCCAAGAGACACAATCAAAAGAACAAAACAAGATAAATTAAGGTAAGGAATGAAAAGCTCTCAGGGAGAACTTTCCCTCGGGATGGAGACCCTCCAACTCCAAAGACCAGACCGAGACACCACAGGATGCAATCAGCAAGAGGATTTGGTTTATTGTCGGGATACACAGGCACAGGCACCTGCGGGCGCTTCAGTCACTGGGGGACTGGCGCGCCCCACAGAACCAAGGATGGGCTTTTATAGGATTTTGGGGAGCAGAAGCAAGCATACAGAAGCAGATGCATGGTTACAGGGATATAATTGGTGGATTCTAATATGGCAAGGGTTTAGCCCGGGGGCAAGTTTCCTAGCTACCTTCCTGAAACATAACGGCTGACTCGGCCCCCCAAGGGTTCAGCCCGGGGGCAAGTTTCCTAGCTACCTTCTTGGAACATAACGACTGACTCGGCCCCCCACCAGGGTGTGGGACCTCTCCCGGGGCTTTTTTTTTCATTGTCAGGTGCTCAACCGAAGTCGTCCTGTTGCAGGCCTTCAACCAAACACATCCTGTTTGGCAGCCGCTGTGTACTCAGTGTTCTAACCTTTCCCTGAACCAGTCATCTTAAGTACAGCCTTGCAAAATGGCGTTACTGCTGCTAAGCTGGGGTCTTTCATTCCCCCATTTTTTTTTTTTGTTAACTTTGAGTGAAATCTTTCACTCGACTTGGTCAAGAAATTTCTGTCTGGTGGGGGCTTATTTCCCCACTGACTCTAGGCCACAAAAGGGCTAGGAGGAGCCACGTAGGAGTTTTAACTTTAAGGGGTTTGGAGTGTGCTGAACTCTCCATGTCTGGGGTGTAGTGTTGTGATTAGTCAATTCCTCAGACTGGACTGCCTTGACGTGTGGTGTGTGGATCTAAGCCGAGACTCCGTCTACCTTTAGGGCGGTCGGGGTAGTCAGGAGGACGGTGTAGGGTCCTTTCCACCGTGGCTCGAGATTCTTGGTCTGGTGTCTGCGCACCCACACGGTATCTCCAATCTGGAACGGGTGTAGCACCACCGGATGTTCAAGCTTGTCCTGGTAAGCAGCGGCCAAAGGTCTCCAGATGTCTCTCTGTACAATCCGTAGGGCCTGTAAATGGGCCCTCAGAGAAGGGCTGTCAGCAAAATCAGCAATGTTTGAATCAAAGAAATGGACAAATGGGGGTGGTGTTCTATACATTATTTCAAAAGGAGTTAGACCATGGGGGCCCGGGGTATTCCGGGCCCGATATAGAACTAGGGGAAGGAGGGCCACCCAATCCTTTGAGCCAGTTGCAAGCGTAAGTTTGGATAAAGTCTCCTTAATTGTTCTATTTATGTGTTTTACCTGACCTGAACTCTGGGGTCTATAGGCACAATGTAATTTTTAATCAATCCCCAGCAATTTGGCCACCAACTGACTTACTTGGGAGACGAAAGCGGGCCCGTTGTCCGACCCCAACGCTTGAGGCATGTCATACCTGGGAAAGATTTCCTCGAGGAGCTTCTTGGTGACCATTTTTGTAGTCTCGTGTTTCGTGGGGAAGGCTTTGACCCATCCTGAGAAGGTGTCTACAAACACTAGGAGATACTTGTATCCATATATACCTGGTTTAATTTCAGTAAAATCAATTTCTCAATGGATGTCGGGACGGTGTCCCCTAGGACGAACTCCTGGTCTAATCATGGTCCTTTTCGGGTTAACCTGAGCGCACGCTTTGTAACTCTCAGTCACCTTTTGTATCGCTTTGTCCCGATTCAAAAAACACAGATTTATCTCTTCCCGATCTAGTAAGGTTTTTATCTTCTTAAACCCCAAATGGGTTAATTTATGTAAAAAGGAGATCAATTTAAAAGTCCTTTGTAGACCCACTGTTTTAGTTGAGGGTGGTAGATGGCCCCCATTTTTTCTAGGAGCTCTATGTCCTCATGGGCATAAACCCAACTGGTTTGTCCCACTGGTGGGGGCGTGGGTTGGTCTGGGCTATTTAAGGGCAAGATTTGTTTGCTCATGGCCGCTTCTCTCGCCGTGGCATCGGCCAGCCAGTTTCTTCGTGCCTCTGGGTTGTGCCCTTTCTGGTGTCCTGGACAATGTATAATACTCAGTCTTTTGGGCAAGAATAGGGCTTCTAAGAGGGCCAGAATTTTAGCCTTATTTTTAATATCTTTATCTTTAGATGTGAGCAGCCCCCGCCTCCGGTAGATCTCCCCGTGGATGTGTACCGTGGCAAAGGCATAACGGCTGTCTGTATATATATTTAGCCTCTTACCTTTTGTCATCTTGAGCACCTGAGTCAAGGCGATGAGTTCAGCCCGTTGTGCGGAGGTACCAGCAGGCAGGGCTTTCGCCCAAATCACTTTGTCCTCCGTAGTGACCGCAGCTCCAGCCTTTCGCTCTCCCTCTGCCAAGAAGCTGTTGTCATCCGTGTACCATGTCATGCTGTTCTGCCTCCTCTGGTAGAGGAAGCAAGGTGGCAGGATTGAGGGCGACTACGGGCCCAAACTGAACCCGTTCTGCATCCAGTAACAAGGCTTGGTGCGAGAATTAGAGAGCCAGCGGTCTGGGGGCTGCTTTACCAAGGCCTCCACTGTGTGGGGTGCTAGGATGGTGAGTGGCTGTCCCAAAGTCAATTTTCCAGCATCCTTGATCAGGACAGCAATAGCAGCCACCATCTTTAGGCACGGTGGCCAGCCGGAGGCCACAGGGTCCAATTTCTTAGACAGGTAGGCCACAGGGCGTTTTCAGAGTCCCAACCTTTGTGTTAGGACCCCTTTAGCATACCCCTGTTTCTCATCGATGAACAGTTCAAAAGGTTTGCAGGAGTATGAGGGTGGGATGTTGAACCCTAAAGTCAGGAGCAAATTGTAAGGGTTTGGAACAGTCAGATGAATATCTTCTATCTTCTTGTTGACCTTTCTCAAGTCTTGTACTGGCCTATAATCTCCAGTGCCGGGTTTCTTAACAGGCAGAAGAGGCGTATTCCAAGGTGACCGGCAGGGGACTAGGATGTCTTGATCTAGAAGCCTCGTAATGTGAAGCCTTATACCTTGATAAGCTTTATGTGACAGGGGGTATTGTTTTATGGAGACTGGAGTTGTAGTGGCCTTTAACTGTATAATTAAGGGGGGCTGTTGGAGCGCCAACCCCATCTCACCAGTCTCTGCCCAAGCCAGTGGAAAATTCGTGACCCAAGTGTCTATTTCTAGGGATTGTGGCTTGTCCTGTCCCGGTTCATATAGTCTATATTTATCCTCTAGTTGTAGGGTTAGGACTTGAAGGGGAGTTCCGTGGGGGCCAGTTATTTGGGCCCCTCCTTCCTCAAAATGAATTTGTGCTTTTAGTTTGGTGAGAAGGTCACGGCCCAGCAGAGGGTACGGGCAGTCCGGAACATGTAAGAAGGAATGGGTCACCTTACCAGTAGCCAGCTGAACCTGGCGGTCTGTAGTCCATCGGTATTGTTTCTCACCAGTAGCTCTTTGTACCCAGGCCGTCCGGTCGCTGAGTTGTCCTGAAGCTTGGGTGAGGACTGAATGCTGGGCTCCTGTGTCTACCAGGAAAGTAACCGGCTGCCCCCCAACTTTAAGCGTTACCCTGGGCTCGGGGGGGGGGCCTCCTGGCCCTGACCTCCCTAATCTTTATCTAGAGCCAAGAGGGAGGTTCGTGGTCGAGGCTTTCGGGGTCCGCCAGGCTTCTTGGGGCACTCTCTGGCCCAGTGTCCTTTTTCTTTGTAATAGGCACATTGATCTTTATCCAGCTTCAGCCCCTTTCGAGCTCCCCCCCTATCTCCCTTCCTTTCTTGGCCCTGAACTACGGCGGCCAAGATTCGACTCAATTCTTTGGTTTTTTTTTTTTATCTCTCTCTTATTAAAAATCTTTTCAGCTTCTTTAAGTAAATCCTGTAATGTATAGCCCTGCAAATTTTTAACCTCTGTAACTTAGTCCTGATATCTGGAGCAGCCTGCCAGATGAAGGACATAGAGACACTCGTCATTTGTCCTGGGTCATCTGGGTCATAGGGAGTGTACATACGGTAGGCCTCCTTAAGTCTCTCTAGAAAGGCGGAGGGAGTTTCCCCTTCTTCCTGTAATACCTGTTTTACCTGAGCCAAATTAGTAGGGCGTCGTATAGCCCCTCGGAGACCCGCTAGAAGCAACTGGCGATAAAGGCGTATGTGTCCCTTACCTTCAGCTGTATTAAAATCCCAGTTTGGTCTCTTAAGTGGGAATGTAGCATCAATTTTTTTTAGGCAGCTGGGTGGGACGCCCATCATCTCCCAGAACATGCTTTCTGGCCTCTAGGAACACTCTTTGTTTTTTCTGAGGTTAAGAGGGCCTGTAAGAGCTGTTGGCAGTCATCCCAAGTAGGCTGGTGGGTAAGTAAAACAGATTCTATTAGGTCGGTGAGTGCCACCGGATCTTTGGAGAAAGAAGGGTTGTGTTGTTTCCAATTGTAAATGTCAGCTGCTGAAAACGGCCAGTATTGGGTCTGGCCACCGGTTCCCTGTCTAAGTGGGAAAGCCTGGGAGGTTGAATCTGGCATCACCTCGCGCTTATTGTGCAATCTCCCTGTGACAGGGGAGAAACCCTTATCAGACTGTGGCCCGGCAACTGATCTGGCCGGCGGCTCTGCCTCCTCCGTTTTAGCTGGGCCTGTCAGAGAGAAGATCTATGAGAGGGGAGTTTGGGTCTGCCGGGAGGACAGGTTTCTTAGAAGGCTCTGATTTTACAAAGGTAGAGAGAGGAAGACGTGGCCGGCAGACCGGGCGGGGCCGAGGGGACAGGCTGGGGGTTGACGGGAGGCCAATTCGGGTCCACGAAGGGTTCCGCCCAGGGGGGGGGGTTTAAGGCGAGACTCTCTCAAGTGATAATATAAGAAACCTGGTCAGGATGTCCGTGGACGACCCGATCTTTAACCTGTAAAATAATGATCTTATTAAATGTGCCATTCACTGGCCATCCCGCTCCGAAAGTGGGCCACTCGGATGTGCAGAGAGTCTGTCATTTTCCTTTTTTTTTTTTTTTTTTTTAACCTCGACGGACTGGTTGTGTGTCCGGTCGTGGACGTCTTCCCAATGATCAAGAGTGAGACTTAGGGGCATTGTTAGGGACTGTCCCATGTTAGTTCTAAGGAAGATTAGAACACAGAGAAAACAAACAACACCAACAGTCAAACAAACAACAGACAGGCGTGCTGCACGGCTTTGGTACCAAACTGAAAGCAAAAAGTCAGATGGAGGTGGCAAAGGTCCGGGGCCCTCTGAAAGCCAAAAATACAGACAGAGGTGCCGTTAGTCCGGATCTTTCTCCTCTCCCAGATTGGGCCCCGAAAAGTCGGGCCCCTAACACCCTTGGAACGTCTTCCAGGGCTGCGGGGCGAGAAGTCCGAGCTCGTCAGCTCCTTCTTCGTCCCGCCCAAATTCCAAACAACCTGGCTGAGCGCTCACAGAACAGACCTGGCTGAGCGCTCACAGAACCTGGCTGAGCGCTCACAGAACAGACAGAATAAGGCAGAACGAGACAGAATCAGACAGACGGACAGACGCCGGCCGGCTTACCTCCCAGTGGGTGGTCGGTGGTCCCTGGGTGGAGGATCTCCTTTCCCGGCCAATGCACCAAATGAAAAGCTCTCAGGGAGAACTTTCCCTCGGGATGGAGACCCTCCAACTCCAAAGACCAGACCGAGACACCACAGGATGCAATCAGCAAGAGGATTTGGTTTATTGTCGGGATACACAGGCACAGGCACCTGCGGGCGCTTCAGTCACTCGGGGGACTGGCGCGCCCCACAGAACCAAGGATGGGCTTTTATAGGATTTTGGGGAGCAGAAGCAAGCATACAGAAGCAGATGCATGGTTACAGGGATATAATTGGTGGATTCTAATATGGCAAGGGTTTAGCCCGGGGGCAAGTTTCCTAGCTACCTTCCTGAAACATAACGGCTGACTCGGCCCCCCAAGGGTTCAGCCCGGGGGCAAGTTTCCTAGCTACCTTCTTGGAACATAACGACTGACTCGGCCCCCCACCAGGGTGTGGGACCTCTCCCGGGGCTTTTTTTTTCATTGTCAGGTGCTCAACCGAAGTCGTCCTGTTGCCAGGCCTTCAACCAAACACATCCTGTTTGGCAGCCGCTGTGTACTCAGTGTTCTAACCTTTCCCTGAACCAGTCATCTTAAGTACAGCCTTGCAAAATGGCGTTACTGCTGCTAAGCTGGGGTCTTTCAGGAAAAAGGCCCAGATTAAGTCTTGACAAGGCAACCAAATATGGGGAAAAGACTCAAGAGCAGGCAAAAACATGAGAGAAGCACCCACTTCCACTGTTAGGAGTCCCACAAAGACACCAAGCTGACAGCCATGGCATATATGCAGAAGACCTGAAGGGAACCCATGCGGCCAGTGCTTGCCACTTCAGGCTCTGGGAGTCCATGTGAACCCTCATTAGTTGATTCAGTAGGCCATGTTCTCCTGGTATCGTCCATTCTTCTGACTCCTAGAGTTGTTCTTCTCCTTCTTCTGGGTTCTGAGATCTCCTTTGGGATGCAGCAGATGGAGACCTCTAATTTGACTTGCTTAGCAAAGTATCTGGCTATGGGTCTTTGCACTCACTGCCATCTGCTGCTCCAAGAAGCATCTCTAATGAAAACTCAGGAGACACAAATCTATAGCATGTAGTACATTATCATTAGGAATCAATTCTTTTTCTTTCAGTCCCGTTTGATTTTATCTCTAGGCTAGAGATATATCTCTAGAGATTTATATCTCTAGGCTAGCCACTCTCTTATTCATCGTCATTTATAAAGTGTGAGGAATGGGTTTGCTCTGGTCATGTAGATTACAATTTAAACAAAACTTAAACATTGGACACTCCCAGAAGTTAGGTGCCAACATTGCTCCAATACACCTTGTAGTCAAGATTTTATAAGTCAAAGGTTTTGAGGCTGCTTTGGTGTCCAAGTTTCTCTTTTCTTTGATTTCTACATGGAATATATATCTCACCCTGACATTCAAAGTTTCAGAGATCACTGTGGAAGAGTGTAATTAAAACATGTAAGTTAGAGAGGCTATTAATCACTACAGTAAAACAGTGTACTCAAGACACAGTAGAGCACTTACACATATGAACATGAACACATAGTAGTGTGAGAGTTTGCATGATGACTAAACCCATACAAGGCTGAATCCTAATAAGGATGAATGGGAATTAGGCAAGAATTTCCTGACCAAAGGGAATAACATTTGAAATGTAAATAAGAAATACCCAAGTTAATGAAGATGGTAAAAAAAAAAAAAAAAAAAAGAAGAAGAAGAAGTTCCTGACCCTAGCAAGCATCAGTTTCTGGGAGAGGAAGGATCAGGATTTTTTATTTGTTTGTTTCTTTTTTTAAATAGGGGATCTGCTGATAAGTCAACTACACTCCAGTGGAAACCCAACACAATTTGAGTAACACAAATTCCTTGGTGAAGAGGAAAAGAAATGCAAAGTTTAGAGGATATGGAATGAGAGGCATGAATGAGGGAAGAGTTATGGGAGGAAATTTGAACATGAATAAAACAGTTATGTGAAATGTTCAAAAGCTAATGAACATATAGAGTCATAAAAAAATCTTTGTTTAATCATTCTTTAAATGTCTCTTGTGGGCAGGTGAGATGGCTGAGCAGAACAAAGCATTCATTTCCAAGTAAGAATCAACAAGTGTCAAACTCAAGACCCCAAATGATGAAGCAGAGAACTGACTCCAGAAAGTTGTACTCTAACCTCCACATGCATTCCATGACATATATGAGAATATAGAAAAGAAATAAATGTAAACTATCGTAGTGCATTTTATTAATGTAACTAATAGTAATATATGTAGTAGCGTTTAGGTCATGTTTAGAAGCATTTTCAATAGAATCAGAGTTCATTTTTAATTTTCTAATTGTTAGGAGAGATTTTCATTTATTTTAAACTGATGACTTTTTATCAACCAAAAATGCAGAATAATAATGCATTTGATTTAGTTTAGATGTTCCAGAGTGTTGCAACAATTATTTTTACTTAGTTTGCTTCAATAAACAAAAAAAGCTAATTTAAACAATTAATATTCAGACTCCCTAAGTGGATAAAAGAAGAATACAAACACAATTTTGTGAGCACACACAAAGAGAGGAAAAATCAACAGTGAGTTGGCTGTAGACCAGAATGAAATTAACAATGTAAAAGTTAATTCTCTCTCTCTCTCTCTCTCTCTCTCTCTCTCTCTCTCTCTCTCTCTCTCAAGAGAGAATTGAAAGAGGGACAATTCTCATGTTAAAACCTCCCCATATATTTATCACAAAGAAGAGTCATAGCATGTCACTCACACAAAATAATCTTTCTAAATCTCTCTCTCTCTCTCTCTCTCTCTCTATCTATCTATCATCTATCTATCTATCTATCATCTATCTATCTATCATCTATCTATCTATCTATCTATCTATCTCTCTATCTCTCTATCATATATCTATCTATCTATCTATCTATCTATCATCTATCTATCTATCATCTATCTATCTCTCTCTCTATCTATCATCTATCTATCTATCTATCTATCTATCTATCTATCTATCTATCTATCTATGCATGTTACAGACCTCCCTTCGCATACATCTTCAACATGAAATTTTCTAAATGTTTTTCCATGAAGACGGTTCTCAAACCAATAAATTCATCTGTGCCAAAACTTTCTCAAAATTGTCATTTTAATTATGTTTCTATTGAAATGTATCAAAGACTTCAAATGAGTTAGACAATACACATACACACAATAGGGAATGAGATTTAGGGAAGATTTTCAAAAGATATTTACCTATTACATTCTAGTAGTAGTAAATAAAGGTAACTATAAAGTAAGTAACTTTTCCTTAAAAATGAAACAAATCTTTGCACTATTATTTTAGCTTTAAAGCTAAAAAAGAAAACAAAAACCCCAAGTAGTAGGTTCTAATTAATAGTAAATATGGAGATGGCTATTACGATAATTATGATACAAAGAATGACACTGTATCCCACCCAGGCACACCTACCCCAACCAACACCCCCCCCCCACACAGACACAAAACTTAGATATCTGAAATCTTGACTAGCTTCCCAGATAAAAGAGCTATGTGAAAAGAGGTAACAGATTTTCAGGAAGTCTAAATTTTATTAATGCTCGTAAGTACCTGATTTATGGAAGGAAAAGGATGAAGTGAAAATCTTTGTTTAATCCTCTGTTAAGTGTCTCATGTGGGCCTGTGAGATGGCTGAGCAGGACAAAGCATTTGTTTCCAAGTAAGAATCGACAAATGTCAAACTCAAGACCCCAGTGAAGAAGCAGAGCACTGACTCCAGAAAGTTACACTCTGAACTCTACATGCATGCAATAACATATGTGAGGATACACATACAAAATAAATGTAAGATATTGTAAACTAATATTCACACGTTGGTGTGTAAATAGCCAAAAAATAGTCAATAAACTTTGTCTCAACAACTTTAAAGTAGTGCCATAGACACATTGCCTTAAAAAGCAGAATCGAAATGTAAATAAGAAATACCCAAGTTAATAAAGATGAAAAAAAAAAGCAGACCTTGTGTTTTTATTGTTCCAGAGGCTCCAAAAGACAGGTGGGTTTATTTCTTGATAGTGTCTTCTAAAGCACACTCACCTGCTTTGGGTTCTGTTTTCACTAAGACAAAGTAAAGCAATACAATCCTCCTCTTTAAACTCACCTGCCCCATTGTTCTACTTCATATCACCTAAGTTCATCTAAACTATCTTCATCCTAAAAAAAAAAAACACACACACACATGATACATTGTTTACAAGTGGGTGCTTCAGTACAAATCCTTTGTTTGACACAGTAACATTTCTTTCACAACCATAGGAATTACAAAGGAATAAGTGGATCCTAAAGAATTAGACATGTTTGATCAAGTTTAAACCGTTTGAGACCTTAATATTCTTTGTAATTTTATAAGGTACTTGAAAACTGAGGCCTTTTAAATGGTAGACAATTAAGCTAGAGTCTGAGTATTGTAGCATTTGGTTCATTTAAGAAGAACACTGAAGGCTGGAGAGATGGATAGGTGGTTAAAATCACTAATTACTCTAATTACCAATTAGAAGTCCTGAATTCAGTTCTCAGCAACCACATGGTAGCTTACAACCATCTAAAATGAGTTCTGATGTCCTCTTCTGGAATACAAGTATACATGCACATAGAGCACTCGTGAATAAAATAAATGGCTTTTAAAGTAAAGAAAGAAATAGGGGATGGAGAGATGGCTCAGTGGTTAAGAGAGCAGTGAATCCTCTTCCAGAGATCCTGAGTTCAATGCTCAGAAACGACATGGTGGCTCACAACCATCTGTTTTGGGGTCCAATGCCATCTTCTGGTATGTGTGAAGACAGCTCCACTGTACTCATATAAATAAAATAAATGAATCTTAATAAAAAAAATAACAATGAGGTAGGGAATGAGTAAAACAAGGAACTTAAAAGCACTTAAGGAAACTTTCCCGTTGCTCCATGTCTTCTGTCTGTCTTCCTGCTGTCCTTTGTGTTTACAGGTATTTCTTTGCCTTTTTTGCTTTTCTGCTTTGTAGATTTAAAATTGTTTTTAGGTTTATGAATGTTTTGCCTGCATACATGTATATGTACAACATGCATGTTGCTACCCAAGGGGTTAGAATAGGGTATCAGATTTGTTGATTTTTAGAGTTTCAAGTGCTTGTAAACCACCACATGGGTGCTAGGAAATGAAGCTTAGCCATGCACAGGAGCCATAGACTCTATTAGCCATCAGGCCATCTCTCCAGCCTCCATAATTTGCAACCTTTAAATGAAGAAAATAAAAAATTAGGGCTTATTACTTTCCCTCTAAAAATGTGACATGATGTTTATGTTAGAACTATTTAATTATTACTGCCTTTCAGAACTGAAGGAGATTTCTTTCTGGAATTATACGATGGAAGATAGAAAGGGAATGGCGTGTGAGAGAATGGACGAATGAGGAACTAAGCACAGTAAAGTCTCACTTGGGAAACAACCTTTATAAATTAATAAATTAAAAATAGGTGATCGAATTAAAAAGAAGCCCAGATACATCATAAAATAGATGTTTAATTGTGAATAATGAGGGCATAAATGTGTATTAAATAATGAAGAACTTATTTTGTGTAGTCACAAATGAGATTATAAAGAAAAATCAGTCTTATCATACACCACAAAGCACATCGTGTACATTGCCATTAAACCGCACCCTTTATTCAAGACAAAATTAACTGGAATATAAGCTAAAATAGCCTATTTTTAATTTCAAGATTAAAGAGTTCAGTGGATTTCTGCCTAAAATATTTTAAATGTCTACTATCTGCATTGTCAGTGCTAAATGCCATCAATCCATGATGCTCTCCATAATATCTTCTGATGGCAAGTAGTTTAGAATTCTCTTGTAATCGATTATTTATTGACTTAAGACAAAAGGAATGAATGTACTAAGGTTTTTAACCCTCATCACTAACCTGTGGGTTGTTTTTATAAAGTATCTTTGCATTGTAAATGATATTTTAACAAATATAATGGTATATGATATACATTAGCTTGTATATAGCATCCACTTAAGTGAAAAATTTATGGAATCTTGTATTTTTAGACATATGTTCTCGAATGGTTTTGTTTTCCAGTTCTTTATTCATAATTCTGTAATACACATATATTATAAGTAGTGAGTATCTGATTCTGTGACCTCATGTCACAAAATAAAAAGAAACTAAAGGTTAAGATAACAAAAATCAATTTGAAACTTTAAATGTCATATTTCCAGCAGAGCCGGAATGCATAATATTTAGGTAAAAAAGTCTTCATTTTAATACCATCACCATTAAACAAAGTGACTGGCTTTTGACTTTTACAAATGTTATATATTACTATCTATCTTGTATTTAGTTGCCTTCTGTATTACTGCAATGTGCATAGATGATTAACACTTAAAGCCTGAGGTATAAGTTTAGTTTCATAGAACATAATTGTTGGTGATAATAAAAAGCTTAAAAAGTTCTTTGTCTCAGAATTTCATACCAATATTCTTTACGCATTGTAGACTCTTCCATTTTAAGAAAATGTTACAAAGAAACTTTTTCTGCATAATCAAAAGTGTTATCTCCAAAATTAAAATAGAACATAGAAATAGTAACCAAATAATACCAGTAGTTAAAGTTCTCAAATGTACCCACATCCTTTCTCAATTGAAGCACACACAAAGCAACCCCATTAGTAGAACATGTTATTCTTCCTTAGCTGTAGAGATAATTAAGACTCAGAGAGGTTTAGTGATATATTCTGTGAATACCAAACTGGCACCTGCAAAATCTACATATTATTAGACTAAATTTATTAATGATTACAGAATAAATGGACAACTGCTGATACTATAAATAAATAAATCAATAAAAACTTAAGAGCCAATGAAAGCATGGGAATGTTTTATGGGTTACATTATATTTTAATCATCCATTAATTTCCTATTTTGTGTAAATTTAAATTGGCAATTAAGCCTCAAGAAGAAGTAATTAGACTGATAAATTATATATACAATAGTCAGTGTAAAGCAGAAGGTAAGGAAAAATACTGTATTCTTAAGTGATTAATAGTGGAATAAAATAATGTAGAAAGCATGCATTGGGTGACTTTGGTATACTGGCCTGAAATAATGCTGTGGACAAGTGACATAATACTCAATGACATCACATTGGTGTTTTGTTCATGTTAGTGTTGACATTGTAGTAAACAAACCTGTGCAGTCATCTGATTCATAGTGCATATAATTATGTAGCATGAATGGTAAGTGATAATGTTTATATTTCTTATTTCTGTATTTTGTATACAATATCAAAATGCTAGTGTATACATGCACATTATTATTGTATCTTTTGATTTCCTCAACAGACTATGTGCAATAATGGACATATGTCACCTAAGTTTGTATAATCACATTTGATCCTGACAAATTATGTATGGTGGTTTAAATAAGAATAGTCCCTGTAAGACAGTGCAGTTCCTCATGTTATGCTGAACCCCAAGCATAAAATCATTTTCATTGCTACTTCATGACTTTAATCTTGTTACTCTTATGTAAATGTTTTTGGAGATAGACGTTTGACAAAGAGGTTATGATCCATAGGCTGAGAACGTTGTCATAGGCTCATATATTTGCATGCTTAATCGCAAGGAAGTAGTATTTAAAACATTTAGGAGGCATGGCCTTGCTTTAGAAGTGTGACACTGGAGGTTGTATTTGAGGTTTCAAAGGCTTGTGCCACGCCCATTCTCTTCATCTCCCTATCCCTTTCTCACTCACCTCTCCTTATCCCTCTCCTTCTCCCCTCTCCCACTCCACCTCCGCTTTCCCTGTCCCTCTTCCTCTCTCTTCCCCTCCTGTCTTAACCTGTAGACCAGATTGTAGCTCTCAGCTACTGCTCTAGTGCCATGCTTACTGTTACAGCCCCAGCCATGATGATAATGGACCATGCCTATGAAACTGTAAACAAGCCCCAGTTAACGGCTTGGTTAGAATTGCCCCAAAATGTTTTAAATTATGGCCACTGTGAATGGTGTTGCTTCCTGATTTCATTTTCAGTCAGTTTCTCATTTACATAAATCAGTGGGTTACTGGTTTTCTTTAGTTAATTTTGTATCCAGCCACTTTGCTGAGAGTGTTTTTCAATGGTAGGAGTTCTCTGATAAAATTTTTGGGGTCACTTATGTACACTTTCATACTATCAGCAAACAGCAATGTTTTGACTTTTTCCTTTCCAATTTATATCACTTTGATCTCCTTGTTTGTCTTTTTCCCCTAGATAGGACTTTCAATGATATTTTGAAGATATAGGGAGAGAATAGGCAGTCTTGTCTTGTTATAAGTAGAATTGCTTTAAGTTTCTCTCCATTTAATTCCACTTTGCTGTATATTTCCTTTGTTGTGTTCAGATATAGGTTTTGCATTCCTGAAATCTCCAAGACTTTTAACATAAATGGGTTTTAATTTTTGTCAAAGTCATTTCAGCATCTAATGAGAAGATTATGTCAATTTGTTTAGATTGGATTCAGTTTTTGTACTTTCATATATTGATTCACCTCTGCATCCCTGGAAAGAAGCCTATTTGATTGTAAAGAGTAATATCTTTGATATGTTTTTAGAATTGGTTTACAAGTATTTTATTGAATATTTTGGAACAATGTTCAAAATGGAAGTAGGTCTGAAATTTTCTTGCTTTGTTGAGTCTTTGTGTGGTTTAGGTATCAGGGAGACTGGGGCCTCATAGAATGAGTATGTCCATGTTCCTTCTGTTTCTGTTTTTGTGGAATAGTTTGAGGAGTATTGGTGTTAACTCTTCTTTGAATGTCTAGTAGAATTCTGTACTGGTTGGGAGATTTATAATTATAGCTTCTATTTCCTTAGAGGTTATAAGACTATGTAGATAGTTTACTTGATCTTGATTTAATTTTGTAAGAGTTATTTGTCTATAATATCATCAATTTCATTTAGGTTTTCCAATTATGTGGAGTACAGTCTTTTGAAGTAACACCTAAGGTTTTTTGAATTTGCTCAGTGTTCACTGTTATTCTCCGTTTTCATTTTTGATATTTGTAATTTGGGTACTGTTTTTCTGCCTTCTTTTCATTTGTAATTGATTGATTTCAGTCCTAAATTTGATTATTTCCTGCAGTCTACTCCTCTTGCTATGCTTGTGTATTTTTTCTATAGCTTTCAGATGCATTTTTAAATCATAAGTGTGAGAACTCTCTAACTTCTTTATATAAGCACTTAGTTCTATGAAGATTTTTCTTATCACTTCTGTCCTTATGTCCTATAAATTTGACTACATTGTCCCTTCTAATTTCTTTATGAAGGCACAGAATGCAACGAACTTTCCTCTTAACACTTAACATTGTGTCCTGGAAGTTTAGCTATGTTATGTTCTCATTTTTAGTAAATCCTAGAAAGTATTTCCCTTTCTTTATTCTCTGACACAGTTATTATTGAGTATTATTGAGTGCAGAGCTGTTCGTTTTCCATGTAGGCTTTTTGCTGTTCCAGTTGTTGAAGTCCAGCTATAATCCATGGTGGTCTGATAGAATACATTCAGGTTTCTTGTATCTGTTGAGGCTTTCTTTGTGACTTTGTAAATGGTTAATTTTGGAGAAGGTTCCATGAGATGCTGAGGAGAAGTTAATCTTTTCTGTTTGGTTGTAATATTCTGTTGATATTGTTAGGGCAGTTTGATTCATAACCACTGTTAACTTTGTCATTTCTCACATTAGTTTCTATATTGATGGCCTGTCAAGTGTTGAGACTGGGATGCTAAAGTCTTCTGCCATTAATGTGTGATTTAAGCTTTTGTAATGTTTATTTGACCAATGTGGAAGTCGTTCAATTTGGGGCATGTATTTTCAGAATTGAGATGTCATATTGGTGGACTTTTTCTCTAATGAGTATGAAGCATCCTTCCCCATATCTTTTGACTAATTTTGGTTGAAACCCCATTTTATTTGATTTTAGAATTGCTATTCCAGCTTGCTCCTTGGGTCCATTTGCTTAGAAAGGATTTTCCTGCTCTTTACTATGAGATAATCTGTATACTTGTTGCTGAGGTGTGTTTCGTATATGCACTAGAATGGTGGATCCTGTTTAAGCATCTCCTCCATTAGCCTGTTCCTTTTTATTGGTAACTTGAGTCCACTGATGGGGAGAGATAGTAAGGACCAATGATTGTTAGTTCCTGTTATTTTGATAGTGGTGGTAGCACTGTGTGTGTGTGAGCGTGTGTGTGTGTGTGTGTGTGTGTGTGTGTGTGTGTGTGTGTGTGCTCACGTGCATGCACGCACATGTGCTTGGGTTTGTGTGTTTCTCTTCTTTTGATTTTGCTGGTGTGGATTTACTTATTTCTCGAATTTTCTTTGGTGAGGGTACCTTCTGATATTGTAGGTCTCCTTCTACTATCTCCGTATGGCTGGATTAGTGGAAAGATATTGTTCAAATTTGGTTTTGTCATGGATTATCTTGGTGTCTCCATTTAAAATGATTGATAGACTTGCTGGATATAGTAGTAGGCTACTTTCTGGAATCTTTTAAAGGCCCAAAGACATGTTTCCAGGCCCTTCTAGCTTTCAAAAGTCTCTGTTAAGAAGTCTGTTGTAATTCTCAAAGGTTCAACTTTATCTGTTTCTTGACATTTATCCCTTGTGTCTTTTAATATTTTTCTTTGTTCTGTGCTTTTAGTTTTTTGATTGTTATCTACTGGTAGGATTTTCATTTTTGGTCCACTCTATTAGGTGTTCCATAAACCTCTTGAATTTTTACACACATTTCTTTTTTTTAAGTTGGAGAAATTTTGTTCTATGATTTTATTCAAGATATTTTCTAGGCCTTCAAGTTGGCAGTCTTCTCCTCCTTCTATTCCTATTACTTCTAGGTTCAGTCTTTTTATAGTATCCTAAATTTTCCGGAAGTTCTGTGCTATAAACATTTAGGTTCAGCAGTTTTTGATTGATGTTTTAATTTGTTCTATCTCCATTTCTATGCCTTCCATCTCTTGTATTCTGTTGGCGATGCATGTGTCTGTATTTTCTGTTCTCTTTTCTGGGCTATCTATCTATCTCCAGATTAACTCAGTATGTTTTCTTTATTGCTTCTATTTCCTTTTTCATATCTTGAACATTTTAATTCATTTTGTCCACTAGTTTGATTGGGGTTTTTTTCAGTGTTTCCTATATTTATCCATTTTCTATTCAAGGGCCTCTACATATTTGATTGTATTTTCCTTTATTTATTTAAGAAATGTATTCATTTCCATTCTAAAGATCTCTATCATCTTCATAAGATTAGATTTATGGTCTTTTCTTGAGGTTCAGATATGTTCAGATATTCTGGGCTTCCTTTAGTAGAATAGCTGGTTTCTGGTGGTTTCATATTGTCCTGTCTGTTATTCTGTTATTACTTGTGTTCTTATGCTGGCCTTCTGCCATCTGGTTGTCATTAGTGTTGCTAGGCCTGATATTCCTTGATGGGAGCAGGCCTCTGGTGTTTTACATAAAGTTGTTAGTTCCTCTGGGATTGCAGGTAGAGCTTTTTGTCCCTGGTGGCAGCAGTTTTTCAGAGATGCGGGAAGAACCAGTAGGGCCTGATAACTTCAGTCTGTTGGTTGTCCCCGGTGGTGGCAGGCCTCAGGGATGCAGGTAATGCTCATGGTCCTTGCTGTTTGTAGCTTCCATTTATCCTGAACAGCAGATGGACTAGACATATGCAGACTTATTGCCAGGGAAATGGAATGCAGAGTGGGCTGGGTGGAGTTTGCTGTTGCTGAGTTCGTCCAGATTAGCAGGTAGGCATGGAATTGGGGTAAGGGTCCTACCTCTGATTTTCTGATGTCTGGGATTGTGGTTAGAGGCATAGAACAGAAGTTAGAGTGTAGTGGGATAGGGCAAACTACAAGGCAATTGGACTTGCTGGGGACCAAATAGCCTGGGGTTTGGGCTATTTATTGTACTTTTAATTCAATATGTGTAACACAAAACAAGCAATTAATAGTATTTACTAAGTAAATATAAACATTGTCTAATTAAATATTGCTTGTGTTTAGTTACTGCTTTATTACTCTTCAGAGGCACCATAACCAACTCATGGCACTGGATCTATAGCTAAAAGATTTTCATATGGATAAGAAAGTAGCAGATAGAAATAGAAAGTCAAGACCTGAAATGGGCTTTATAAACCTCAAAGTTCACCCCAGACAAACTTCCTATTATAAGGACATATCAGGCCCAAAAATGCCATACCTCTTAATCCTTCCCAAACAGTTCTACTACCTGGGAACTAAGTGTACAAATAGATGGGCGTTTAGTGGCCATTCTTATTCAAGCTACCATGCAATGTATCCTCCAGTTTAAACCACTAAGCCATGACTTTAAGCACCAATAAGGAATAGGGACAGAGAAAGGATATGAAAATCAAAAAACAGTAGAGGTAAAAATTAATAAAATACTATTTATAAAATATTGGAAGCTCTATTTTCAAAATTTTCAATTTAGATAAAAATAATGCTGTGTTTTAAATGAATGGCTTTGTAACTGCATAATACTCACACTTAGAGGTAAAAAGTTATTTCCCTTATTTTATATGTAGAATTAACTTTCTTCATTGATATTAAGCTTATTAATAAAAGCTCATTGTACCTACAAAAGCACTTCATACTATCTTCAATAAGGTTATTTAATTTTTAAATTTTCATTAATTATATTTGATTTTAATATATTTAAAATAAAATAGTGGGTTCCATTAACCATCAAGGATTAAGAATGACCTTTCATACAGACAAAATATAACAGATTAATATTTCACATATTTGTGTTCAGTAATTGAATACCAAAGGTTATACTACTTTTGTTCTAAACTCATAATTTAAAAAGTAATAAGCCCTGTGAATTTGGGACTTTAAAGAGCTAAATTTTGTAATCACCTTTTATAATAAAGTAAATTTTAAGCTAACTTCACTGACTTCCACTTGATTATTCTATACACTTACAAAGCTCTGGTGGTTCAAAGAATCTAAGAAAGATATATTACCATTATGTTAAAAACATGTTTTGTAAAACTGGATCGTAAAATTAATGAATACATATATAAGTATATAAATAATTTGTGTAAATGAAAATGTTATATATTATACAAATGACAACAGCCAAATAACTGACTTAAAATGTAACCTGAACAATCACTCTAGTCTTCCCAGTAAGCATCTTTAATATCTTTGGTGATGTTTCAAGTTTGTTATATATTACCCTCTTATAAATAATTTTTTCCGGGCTGGGGATTTAGCTCAGTGGTAGAAGCGCAAGGCCCTGGGTTCGGTCCCCAGCTCCGAAAAAAAGAACCAAAAAAAATAAATAAATAATTTTTTCCAAGCATTTTCCAGAAATTTGTATATCATCCAGTATAAATATTTGCATGATGGTTTTGGTTTTGTTAAACATATAAAATGGTTATAAATATACATTATGTGATATATAAATGGTAAATTCCAAATCCCTACCTTAGTGGTGCTTCTAATTTCAATTTTTTCATGTGAATAATCTTTATAAACTGTAGAAAATTTGATAAACTAATCAAAAGTATTGGCCTCAGAGAAATACTATAAGTTTTATTTTTATTTACATGTCTACATGATTGATATAAACATTTTTTACAGAGATCGATACTCAACTTCACTCACATATCAGAAATGTGGCCCTGTTATACATTATGTCTCCTAGTTGTATTCTAATATTCATAGGTAATAAGAAACACACATTTCTCCTTTTTTAAGTTTCTTATCTCCCACAGGGTTCAGTAAACAGAGTCTCTGGAATTGGATTTCAAATGACTTGGGGTCAATAATTGTTTGCTGGGAGCCACACCTGGGTGTTCTGAGGCAATAATCATCTTTCTAAACAAACCTTTCTGTCATTTTTATGTTCATGTCTACCCGTCTAAGATTTATTTTTTTATAATTACTTTTTATGGTTTATTTCAAGTTACATGATTTTTCCACTCTTGATTATGTTCTTATCAGTAATACCGGTAATAAGCTTTAGTTTTAATTTAGCATCAGGCAAATTCTTAAACAAGGACCTTGTGTAAAAAGATTCTTTACCAAAATACTCTAGGAATTGCTGACATCATTCCACTCTGAAATCCTTTATGCCACTACCATCATCACTGTTATTGGCAAGGCTTTTTTCTCTACCCTACTAGTAAGGATCTCTTCTGCTTACAGAATTCAACTACATTCTAATCCAAAATTCTAATGTCTTTCTAAATCCTCCAAATAAGAACATAGTCAGAACCTTGAGAAAAATCTAATTACAGGATGTGTATGCCTCTATGTGCATCTGTGTCTATACATAACTTTTTTATTAATTACTTTTCTGATTCTGTGACAAAATATCAAAAAACTTGGCAACTTATAGACTACAGAGTTTATTTTAGTTTATGGTTCTTACAGGGTAAAAGTTCATCTTGGTAGGGAAGCAAGGTAGCAAACAGCAGTTGTGTTTGCTGGAACAGGATACTGAGAGCTCACCTCTTTTACCATAAGCACAAAGCAAAGAGGAAAAAAACTGAAGAGTCAAGGAGTACCCAGTGACATACTTTCTCCCAGAATGCTACATAACTTAAAACTCCCCAAATAGCATAACCAATTGGAAACCAAATATTTAAGTGCACGAAACAATAGGGAGCATTTATATTTCAAATAACTAGAATCTTTAAATACATCAGCATACCCATAATGAAAGTCCTAAATATGGGAGGTGAAAAACTAAGAAGAAATATAGTCATAATACTAGAAATATATTATAAACCTGGATCATAATAGCAGTGAGTATATGTAATAGTGTGAGCAATTGCACAAGTAAATATCTGACAGAAAATAGATGTCTCAATGAAAAAAGAGGACTTTTGTCAAATGTGATGACCTATATGGTAGAAGGAGAGAATTAGGCCTGCAATTTTAAGTCTACATTTACATACACACATGCATACACCACAAATGTTTTATTATATGTGTGTATATGCATACAGAAAAGACTATAAAATAACCATTTTCTGTTGGGTCTTAATATAACTTATACTTTTATAGAAGCTACAAAATCATTTTATAACAACTTTGTAATATTTTCTATATCTATTCATCCTTCAGAGAGTGAATTTTACATTATCTCTAACTTCTGATAAGTCTTTTTGCTGATTTGGTTATATTTTTAACTGACACAGCCTCCAAAGTGCATGCATATTTTCTCCCAAAGATCTGAAAATCATCCCAAATGCTTTATTTCCTGAAGTTTGGATCAATGCAAGCATAAGCACTAAATTTTATCTCAATTGAATTAATCACTTAATTTTTCCCTGAGCAAGGAGCTTCATGCCTTTGTGTTTTTCTTTCCTCATCAACAAAAGTCCTTAAGTATCTTCTTTATTTCGTTTTACCTTCAGTAGAATGCACATTTCTAATTATTGATAAAGAAAATAAACAATAGTAAGAAAAGATAAATAGTCAGTTTCTGATTTTGTTTTAGCTCCATTGACTACTTTTATAAATTTCCATCTTTCAACAATATTCATTGTAGGAAATGCTTGGAGTGGAAATTAAAAGTGATTAACTGTGTTTTAAAGATTGTTTTCTTGCTGTTTTGCCTATTGTGTTTCTTTAGCACAATATTCTTTGTACTTGTGCTAAACCCACACATCTGTAGTCTGACTTCTCCACGTGTTCTTCAGGCTGAACTCTTCACACAGCAGCTACTACCAATACTTCCTAAACACATAATGGTGACTTCATTAACACCTCTGGGATGGCTCTCACTTTTAATAGTTTTGAGAATACCTCCATGAGTACTAGGGAAGAATGTCTACAACACAGTAAAACAAACAAGTTGCTGGAAAATTAAATATTTTTATCTTTATTGTATGTAATTGTATAGTTACTCCATCTGTCACATTTCTTTTATACAATAAAAAGATAATTTCAACTTAGATTCCTTGTGTTTTAGTTTCTTTGAAAAACTGATGTAATACCTTGTGTTCTGCTTAAATGTGAGTGCAATTTTGGCTTTACATGTTTGTTTTATCATGATGCATTGAGATGAAGCATTTTTATTAGTTCCTTCAGAATTTCATACAATGTGTCTTCTTATTCACCCCACCACCAACACAACTTCTCTCACATCTAACCTCATCTCCTTATAGGCTCAATTTAGTGTATCATTTATATTTAAAATTGAAAACCAAAAATAAAACATGGGTGGGCAGAAGACACCCAGAGGTCTGATCACCACCTGCCATGTGGTGGGGGCAGTTAGATAGCATCAGAGATCTGTATGCCACCCAGCCACGTGCAGAGGAAGCTACCCACTACAATATGCAAGTATATGATAGAAAAGAGTGGGAAGAGAGAGAATCAGAATAGTTTGAGTATTATGAAAAGAAGCAGAACTAGAAATGCAAGAATAGAGAAGAATAACCTGATGTGAATAGCCTGCCTTGCCACCCAAGGCCATGGTGATTACCTATTGAGGGCCATGTCAGGGTTAGCAGTCATGTATCAGCATGGGACTGTGGTGATGTCCCGGACTCATATTACCTCCATGTTCTGGGAGCACGTTGATATCCAAGGATTGTGCAGAGCTGGCCCACCCCACAATGACTGCAGCAATCTGGAAGGGCCATCCTAGCAGGCTGCAGCAGGAGTGCTGTGCTGCACCTGCTCTAGGCAGAACAGTTGAGCTAATAGCAATGGCAGGGGCATGAGTGTGCTAGAACCCAGTGAGCATCAGAGAACTGGTCTAGTCACTTGTTTGCAATGAGGCAGTATGGGCACAGAAGAGATGCCCCCTCCTCACCAATACATCTTTAGCACGTGGATTTGGCCCACTCCAACATCTACTTCTTCTGTGAACTGCTGGAGTGTGTAAAGGAGACAAGACATCTGAGAGAGGTCTTGGTGAGGGACCATTATTGATAGTGTAGTTGGAGTCAAAGACCTTGATCCAGATCACTAATTACTCATTGCAATGGGCATTTCCAAGTAAAACTGTTTGGGACAAAGCTTAAATGATGTGAGACACCATGACACACTGTGAGAGCTGAGGTCTCTCTCTGTCTTTCTATCTCTCTGTCTCTTTGTCTCTCTGTCTGTCTCTGTCTCTCTGTCTCTGTCTTTCTGTCTCTGTCTCTCTCTCTGTCTGTCTCTTTCTGTCTGTCTCTCTTTCTCTCTCTCTCTCTCTCTGTGTGTGTGTGTGTGTGTGTGTGTGTGTGTGTGTGTTAGTTTTGAATTTTCTTTCTTTTCTTTTGAGGGAAAGATTGCAAGTATGGAGAGCAAATTTGGAATGACAGAGAGATGAATGCAGTTGGAGAGCATGATGTGAAATTCACAAAGAATCAATAAATAAAAGACAAGATCAAGTAACAGATAGTACAGTGTTTGAGTCAACAAAAAATAAAAATAAACAAATCCCATTTATGCTTCTTCTATAGTTTTGGATGTGTGACCTTCTAGTAGAATATGGTGGACGTTATGACTGAACAAACATTGAAGAAAACATACTCTTTTTTTCTCAGCAGGTATCAATGGCCAATAACTCAACATGTAGGGTAGAACATTGTTCGAAACTCTCCTCTCTGTTCTAGCCTTTTCAAAGCTTTAGTTTGGCAAATTCTTATGCACATTTTCACAGTTGCTATGAGTTCATATTTGCAATTGTCCTGCTATTTCCAAAAATACTATGTCAGTGTAGTCATTGAATCCTTCTGGTCTTAATTTTTTTTCTGGCCACTTTCCCTCTATGTTCCTTGAGCACTAAAACGAGGACTGTGATACCAATTATTCATTCAGAAGATTCCATGTTTCCCTATTTTTGTCTCTGAAGCTTATCAGCAGTAAGTTTTTGCATTAACTACTATCTACTAAGGAAAGACTCTTCTTGAATGAGTGCTGAAAATGCACTAATCAATGAGTATAAGAATAAGTCATTTTCATGGCAGAATGGTGTCCAAAGAGGAGGCTTCTGTACTCTGAGAAGAAAAAGGAGCAATGAGGGGAGCCATTTGTAAGAATGGGACTGGAAAGAATGGAGGGAGAAGGGCTGTGATCAGAATGTAAATTGAAATAAATAAATAAATAAATAAATAAATAAATAAATAAGACAAATCATTTGAAATCCATTTAATACATTGCCCATAAAACAGCATAGTAATAGTTGGTTTTCCCCTAGTGCCTAGGATGTTTCTAGTCACAGTTTCTTGTCCCTGATGTTTGTGCCAAATGTGAGTTTCATCTTGAGGAAGAATGAGACTCAGACCAATAGCAAAGTGATTTGTTACTCTGATGAGCTCCATACTACTTTTACATTAGCAGTCATGAATTCCAAACAGATTATTACCGTAGCTTTCAAAGTTCACAAACACTAAAGGCCTGTTAAAATCTAAATGAAAATCTACTATTATAGAAGCTTCATATGATACATAAATAAACGTGTTACCTACTTTTCTGTTGCTGCAGTAAAACAAGATTCTCAACGTATGAAAGCAACATATGATAGAAGGCATTTTTGTGTCTTACATTTAGAGAAGGATAAAAGAACACATGGTATAGAGGCAATGCAGTGTATAGTAGACATGCTGGCAAAAATAGAAAACTAACTCATAACATCTTCTATCTACAAACATGAGAAAGAAAGAGAAATCTAGAAATATGGGGAGGCAGGAAAATCTAAAATCATAGTACTTCATTTAATAAGGCTGTAGCACCTCAACAAAGAACATTACAAACTGGGAAATAAGTCATTTTCATTCAAACCATCACATTCTAAATATATAAGAAGAATTTAGATAGTATAAACTTATTGTCTTAGTCAGTGAAGTATTTCTCTGAAACAACACCATGAGCACTTCAAGTCATATACAACAAAGCACTTAATTTGGGTTTCCTTATAATTTCGGGGATTGTGTCCATTAGGAGCGTGACAGGATCATGACAGCACGCCGCCATGGTAGAACAGAGTGCTGTGTTTATATTGGAAGGCAGGCAGAGGAAATACTGACTTTAGTGTGAGCTTCTGAAAGCCACTCCCAGTGATACACTTCCTTCAATAATGTCACAGCTCTTAATCCCTCTCAAGGAAAGCCACTCCCTATTGACTAAATATTTAAAGGTATGAGTCTATGAGAACCTTTTCCATTCAATTCACCACTTTAGGATCCCTGAACCTTACAGAGTTATTACCATACCATAATGCCAAAGTTCACTAAGTCTATTTTCAAAAGTCCCCATATCTATACAAGTCTGAAAGATGATTAAAAGCCTAAAGTCTCTTCTTCTGGAAGCTCTTAAGCATAAACACTGTAAAAATCAAAATAAAAAAGTAGATCACATGCTTTTACCATAGCGTAGTGAAGAAGTACTGGCCAAAACAATGTCAAAAAAAAAAAAAAAACTGGGCAAACTCCAAAACGTGCATCTCCATATGTGCTATAAAAGGGCCATTCCCATTTCCAACCCCTTTCAGCTCTGTTGACTAAAAGATATTTTGATCTCTTAGGCTGGTTCCATACCTGGTTACAGTTTTCCTTAGCAGGTTTCACATGGCTCTTGTATCTCCATCATCTTAGGGTTTCCAACAAAATCTAGGTTTCATGTTGACAGGCTCATGAAATGGCCTCTCTGGGCCTCCAGTCAGAGATATCCTGGACACACACCTGGCCTCTCTGGATTTCCTTGTCCATAGAAGAAGATTCAATAACCTCTTTCTTGTATCCTTTAATCTGAACCAAAAGCCAGGTGGCTGAAGCTGCAAAGTTCTACTACTTGATGGACCTAGTATTTGGCCTCTTCATTCAAATATTTTCCTCAGCTTTCTGTTTCAGATGGGTTCTTTCACTGCTTAAGTTTTTCTTTAATTACTTTTTACCAGTTGGAAGCTTAGATATGTTACATATTGCCCTGAACTCACCACTTCCTTTATTTTATTTAGCATCAGACATTTCATTAACTTTTAATCTTCTTGAACACAGGACTTCACTTCGTTATAATACCTGGTACTCTTCTCCTTGAAGTGTATTGTTTTTCCTAACTTACCTGCTCTTTTTCATTATATACCTGAATAAGAGTGGCCATTAATAACATTACACAGTCAATATTAGGCTGTCTTGAAATCTCCTCTGCTAATGCCATTAATCAGACACTCTTCAGTTTAGCCCTAGGCAGAGTTTTTTGGTAGAAGCATAAAACAAATGCACAACAACAACAACAACAAAAATTCACATCCTTCACCAAAAATATCCTGACACCTATCTTTAGCCACTATTAATATTCTTCTCCTCTGAAACCTCTTGAGGAGTGCCATAACAATCTACATTGTGCTTAGCATCACTGTCTTCTTTGTTACTACAATTATGGGTCATTAAACCTTGCTTAAAGTATTTAAAGTCCCAAAGTCCACGTTTCACTAATAAGCAGCATGATTAGTTCAATCACAGCAATACCACACTTCTGGTACCAACTTCTGTCTTAGTGTTACATTTCTGTGAAGAGACTCCATGACTATGACCAACAACTATAAAAGAAAGTATTTAATTGGGGCTCACTTATAGTTTCAGACATGTAATCCATTATCAGCATGATGACACATATGCAGATAAGGTAGCTGAGATTTCTACAGTCTGATGCTGCAGGCATCAGGAAAAGAGACATTTTTGGTTGTGAGCCTAACCTTTTACAGATGAGTGAACTCTCCAGCCCACTGAGTCTAGGGTTAGCTTTTGAAATCTCAAAGACCACCATAGGTGATACACTTTCTTCAACAAAGATACACCTCTTAATCCATCTCTCTAAAGTAGCACCACTACCTAATGACCAAATATTTAAATATATGAGTCTACCTTGGCCATTTCTACTTGAAACATGGCATCACACCTATATTTGGTGAAAATGCACAAACGAGAAGCATGCATTGTCAAATAAAAAGCCAATAGTTTGGTGTTTTGACAATTATGTGACGGGAGGTGTTTCTTTTCTGGTACTCAACATATAAAAGAGACACGTGCTCCACTATGTTCATCGCAGCCTTATTTATAATAGCCAGAAAATGGAAAGAACCCAGATGCCCTTCAACAGAGGAATGGATACAGAAAATGTGGTACATCTACACAATGGAATATTACTCAGCTATCAAAAACAACGAGTTTATGAAATTCGTAGGCAAATGGTTGGAACTGGAAAACATCATCCTGAGTGAGCTAACCCAATCACAGAAAGACATACATGGTATGCACTCATTGATAAGTGGCTATTAGCCCAAATGCTTGAATTACCCTAGATCCCTAGAACAAACGAAACTCAAGACGGATGATCAAAATGTGAATGCTTCACTCCTTCTTTAAATGAGGAAAAAGAATACTCTTGGCAGGGAAGGGAGAGGCAAAGATTAAAACAGAGACTGAAGGAACACCCATTCAGAGCCTGCCCCACATGTGGCCCATACATATACAGCCACCCAATTAGACAAGATGGATGAAGCAAAGAAGTACAGACCAACAGGAGCCGGATGTAGATCGCTCCTGAGAGACACAGCCAGAATACAGCAAATATAGAGGCGAATGCCAGCAGCAAACCACTGAACTGAGAATAGGTCCCCTATTGAAGGAATCAGAGAAAGAACCGGAAGAGCTTGAAGGGGCTCGAGACCCCAAAAGTACAACAATGCCAAGCAACCAGAGCTTCCAGGGACTAAGCCACTACCTAAAGACTATACATGGACTGACCCTGGACTCTGACCCCATAGGTAGCAATGAATATCCTAGTAAGAGCACCAGTGGAAGGGGAAGCCCTGGGTCCTGCTAAGACTGAACCCCCAGTGAACTAGTCTATGGGGGGAGGGCGGCAATGGGGGGAGGGTTGGGAGGGGAACACCCATAAGGAAGGGGAGGGGGGAGGGGGATGTTTGCCCGGAAACCGGGAAAGGGAATAACACTCGAAATGTATATAAGAAATACTCAAGTTAATAAAAAATTATAAGCCCGTGGGAAAAAAAAAAAGAATAAAAAAAAATAAATAAAAATTAAAAAAAAAATAAAGAGGATACAAATAAACTTCTAAAAAATTCCAAGAGAATATAAAGAAACAACTGACTTTATAAAGCCAATAAAGAATCCAATAGCGGGGTTGGGGATTTAGCTCAGTGGTAGAGCGCTTGCCTAGCAAGCACAAGGCCCTGGGTTCAGTCCCCAGCTCTGAAAAAAAAAAAACAAACCAAAATGTGAGTTCTGTAGGACACCATTAAATGACAAAATTTACAAATCAGAGAAATAGAAGAATATCAGACTAAAGGCATTAAAAAATATTCAATTAAACGGGGGCCCTAAAAAACCCTAAATATAAAGGAAATGATACTCCAGACTCAGGAGGCCTTTAGAACCTCATACAAGACCAGAAAAGAATGGCCCCACTCCGTGTGACAATTAAAACATTAACTACAGAGAACAAAGAAATGACATTCACAGCTGCAAGAGGGAAGTACAAAGTCATATATAAAGGGAAACTCCTCAACAGAAACCATAAAGGCCACGATAATATAGAAGACAATGCTGATCAATCTAGATTACTACAACCAGCAAAACTAATTGACATCCATTTGCAAGGGAAACCTTACTTCTCTCCACGGGATCTTGCAGGGTACATTAAAAGTACCTAAGGATAGACACATACCCAGCATAGATAGCAAATAAAAAAGAACTCAGTAAAAAAAAAAAAAATAAAATAAAAAGCCAATAGTTATGAATAGAATGCCTATTAAAATATGTTGGTCAGAAAGTTCCCCTAGACTCCCAAACATATAGGCTATAGTCAATGTCTTTGGTTAACAAATAATTGACACTGTGACTATTGCTGAAGATAAAATAAAATTCAGCTATAAAACATGTAGAAATGTATGTGATTCCTAGTTGAAACTTCACCCCTAAAAGCCAGCTTTAATAGTGTGATAAAATGCTATGCATATTACTAAAGTGGAAATAAATAATTGTTAATGTTTTAGATGAAGATTCTAAGACAATATTTTCCATAAGTCTAAAGTATTACTTCTTTGATTGACATGTTACCTCATTTCAAATCATTTGAGTTTTCAGGAGAAAGGAAATCTATGTGGTGGTAGGTTTCAAATGAAATTACAAGAGCCTACATTTATAAGACCAGATACTGTATATTTAAAAATATGGTTCATGAGGTAAAAATAGAGAAAAAAATCAAGAAGAACTGTATTAGAGATGAACTGAAAACTCATCCTACTCTCTAGATGTTCTATTTTAGAAGGATGATAAATGTACAAGGTATTTATTTGAAATATACAATACTCTTGAGGTTGAAATACTATCTTTCTTATGTGCCAAGCATTCAAAAATTAAACCTTAACACTACAAACAAAAGTATTTTCTTTTCTCTCTGAGAGCATTAGAGATTTGAGCTCTAGTATTAGAAAACACTGAGTCTTTTCTCTTTGACCTAATATAATCTTTGATACTCAATATGTACCAACTTAATAAGCACAAATTAAGAAAAATGTAATGTTTGATTTTTCTTTTCAAAGACTAAATTTATGCTTGTGTCAGTTTTATTGTGTTGGAATTGGAAGTTTCTTTTAAGACAATGGTTCTTCTGTTATTTATAAAATCCCAAACTAAACAAAGCACAGATTATGCTAGGAATTTCTCAGAGTAAAGAAAAATAAGAAGTGGTTTTTCCAAGGCATCACTAGCAGAGGTAAGGGTTGATATGAAAATGCAAGAGTGGGAAGCTGCTCTAAGGAGATAGAAAGGCCCCCAAAGAGCTGTGTTATGAGCTTCTCTGGGAAATCCTGACTCCGTGTTTTAAATAATAAAAAAATATTGCCAACATTCCTTTGCTAAAAGCCTAGCATGGAAGTCATGAGAATCACTAGACCTGAAAGATAAAAACATCAGGTATGTTCATGTAAGAGGAAAATCAAAAATTTGGCAGTGTATGACATCTGGGACTGTCAAAGAATTCTCGAAGAAGAAAAACACAAACTATTAAAATAAATTGATCCATATCAAGTTTTACAAAGGGAGAAGCAATTATAAATAAAGTTCAATTAGTTATATACCAATATCTCAGGAGGATCAACATATGTACAAAAGTAGAATAATAAATATGTAGGAACATTCAGAACAAGTGTTGGAATTTTAAAAGTCTGCATAAGGATTGTAATCTCTTCTAGTAAAGAAGATCGTTTCTCAGAAACTGTTAGCACACACATGTTCCTATGTTTAAGCACAGACAAAAATGCTTTAAAGGCCTTATTTTTCTGTTTCCTAGAACAATATGAATTACTTGTTCCGAGTAGGTATCATCAAATAATATGTAACACATCAGGACCATTAACTGCCTTGTTAAAGTTAAATGTATCATGACTTGAGGGATAAAATTAAACCTCCTTTCTAAATTTGAACAATAACGAAAGCCTCTGTCAAGATGACAGACACCTATGGGTGTTCTCAAGCACTGCAACATCCATAAGCCACTCGCATCTTCCTCCCTTACTTCCTTCTAATTCCTGGATGAGTTTTCATATCTTCGTGTCCAGTATAAATACCTGCTTCTTGGCCCAAGAAATCTTGAAAATGTTATGAAGCTAAATTTCTTGTAGCCCCTTCAATTTCTATATATGCATGTGCATGCGCGTTAAGTGCATTACCAACATAGCTAATATATATGTAGCCTTTAGGACCTTCCTCCTCCTCACAAATCATGTTAGTGTTTTCATGAGAACATATTGGTATTCAGTAGAAAGGATGGTTGATATGAATGTTGAACTTGTAATTCAATGTATTTGGCTATAAATTTTAGCCAGTGAAGTATAATATTGCTAATAAGTGCTCAAATTTTCTATCAGAAGCAATAAACTTTTGAAAGCAAAACTCCCTTATAAAATCAACACTGGATATAGATGTAAAACACTAGACATTTTATAAGTCTTAACCATGTCCACCTTATTAGGTATTTTTATGAGGATATACAGCAATATCACAGCAACAAAATATAGGCTTCAAGTTTTTCTCTTAACCTTGAATTTAACACAGCTTTATTTTTTCTGTTCCAGAATTTTATTATAATAAAATTAAAGATCTTATATTTATTGACTCAGATGTCTTTCATAAACTACTATTCATTTAAAAAAATCTGTAAGCATTGGGTTCTGAAGAATTATTTATTAGTTCTCATTTCTTAAAATACTTTACTCTTCTACAAGTTACTATTAATTCAATTATTGTAAAGCCAAGTAAATATTTCCTTTACTCTACTTGAATGCCATAAGCTGGATCCATAGGGCTGTTAAGTAGATTTGCTATTTTTAGCATTCATTCAAATTTGGGATATATGCATAGCAGTTTATGTTCCTCTTTATGAAATACATATATAGAGACCTAATAATAAACTAAGTGATTTCCTAAGTAATGGCCAAAGGTTTCATTAGTTCTACACACATCTATTAAGTAATAGAGATTTCATTTACTGTCCTACCAGCATTGACAAAAAAAAAAACAAAACTAAACTAAAATAATAACAACAAGAAAGCATAAGGACACTACTGGAGAGACACAGAATTAGGACCAGACTTATATTGTCTGAGCTACATCAGGAAGGATCAGTTCTTGGGTGACCTCTGTACTCTCAATGCTTAGATTCTCTCCTTTCTCTTTCCCTTAGTACAAAATTTATTAGAAGCTCTTTGCTTCTGGTAACCCAAAATATTAAACACTGCATTTCTTTCCTGTGCCCTTTGTTGACCTCTTTAAAAAGCATGTCTATTGGATTTTGCTCATCTAGTCTACCCTATATTCCCTGACTGTGTTGATAAGTGCGAAATGCATGTTCTAAAATATTATGCATACACCTTTTGATGTATGGAGTTTATATAACCTTTGACATTTTCAATATTAATTTACCTGATTAAAATAATTAATAATTTAGAACATCATTTACCTCCCAGGAGAAGATAAAAATTCATGTCTTTTTCATTATTATGACCTAATAAAAATATTACAGAATTATTTATACTGATCAGAAATGATTTGACTCACTTTTTGAAACTGAAATACTATACTGGGACTGAAAATTTTCACAGGTCCTTCTTTCTGAATTATGGACTAGTTGGAAAGAATGTAATAAAAGAAGAGAAAGAAAGCTGAAAGAAACAACAACAACAAAAACTAAAGTTCTCTTAAAGGGAAAAAATGCTGTATTTTATACTACTTCTAGCCCACTCATGAGAACCACTAGCCCACTCACAGGCTAACTATCTCTGAAAGGATTCATGTCTTAACATTCTCAACTTGAATATTGTATTTCTAATCTACAGGTCTTTGGAGACCAGTAAAAAACAGAAGATTACTCCTAGATATTTTTGTTTCTTTGCTTTCAATGATGATTTTTTTTGCTAGTGTTTCTATTGAAAATAGTATCAAATGATTAGTACTTTCCAGGTTAGTAAAATAGGCTCTCCTTGCATAGTTCATTTGAAACATTCAGAATATGTCCACATATTTCTGTTCTGTTCAGTTTTTATAAAATAACATAAATGTGGCAGGAAACCAGAGTGTTAGGGGATGGCACATGAGTCAAACTCATGCCTTGGGATCTGGTGTCATTAAGAACTCCTATAAAAGCACTTTACTAATTTTATTTAACCTTTTAAGACACTGCAATTTTGTACGTAGAAAAGGAGCTTTCTCATGACAGAGACAAGCAGGACTGGTTCTTAGTTAATTTTACAAATTGCTTTCAAAAGGTCATCTATGTTTTTGTACTTTTAAAAATCTATATTAAGAAAAAACATTGCTGTCGATCTTTTACTTAACTATAGCATGCAAATTGAAAATTCTTCTACATGGTTTTCTCGGTATTTTAGAAATCTTTCTCATTTCTTTCAACATATTTTTCTTAGACACTGAGATTCTCTAACAAAAAAGAAAAGAAAAGAAAGTTTTCTAACTTTTTTTTTTTAATGTCAGCAGCTATCTCACTGGTGGTTTGTACCATAGATTCAAACTTTGCTACTATAGAAAATGTTTGAGCTCTTTAGCATTTTTGCCAAAATTTAAAATGAAGTTCTAGTTTACCACGTGGTTAGAGGACATAAAAATAAGAACTATGTACCAAAAGTGTTAGGTGTTAAAGGAATATTTTTTGGGTTGAAATTAAAAATAAATAAATAAGTATTACCATCTTTGTAATAGAGCCATGTCAATCAGTGAATTCAAATATTCTGAAATTATTGTCAATATGAATTTAATATTTGACATCTCTTGAAAGAAAATATATTAAGGGGTATAAAATTTATTTAAATTTCTTGAATATTAATATACCCAATTCTTTAGAAAGGAAATCTAATCCACTTTATAAGTAGCATGATTTAACCATGATCATACTATCTATGTCATTCTATTTTTTTAATTTAATTTTATTCTTTTTTTATTAACTTGAGTATTTCTTGTATACATTTCGAGTGTTATTCCCTTTCCCGGTTTCCAGGCAAACATCCCCCTCCCCCCTCCCCTTCCTTATGGGTGTTCCCCTCCCAACCCTCCCCCCATTGCCGCCCTCCCACCACCAGTCTAGTTCACTGGGGGTTCAGTCTTAGCAGGACCCAGGGCTTCCCCTTACACTGATGCTCTTACTAGGATATTCATTGCTACCTATGAGGTCAGAGTCCAGGGTCAGTCCATGTATAGTCTTTAGGTAGTGGCTTAGTCCCTGGAAGCTCTGGTTGCTTGGCATTGTTGTACATATGGGGTCTCGAGCCCCTTCAAGCTCTTCCAGTTCTTTCTCTGATTCCTTCAACGGGGGTCCTATTCTCAGTTCAGTGGTTTGCTCCTGGCATTCGCCTCTGTATTTGCTGTATTCTGGCTGTGTCTCTCAGGAGCGATCTACATCCAGCTCCTGTCGGCCTGCACTTTTTGCTAAATCCATCTTGTCTAATTGGGTGGCTGTATATGTATGGGACACATGTGGGGCATGCTCTGAATGGGTGTTCCTTCAGTCTCTGTATTAATCTTTGCCTCTCTATTCCCTGCCAAGGGTATTCTTGTTCCCCTTTTAAAGAAGAAGTGAAGCATTCACGTTTGGATCATCCGTCTTGAGTTTCATTTGTTGTAGGCATCTAGGGTAATTCAAGCATTTGGGCTAATAGCCACTTATCAATGAGTGCATACCATGTATGTCTTTCTGTGATTGGGTTAGCTCACTCAGGATGATATTTTCCAGTTCCAACCATTTGCCTACGAATTTCATAAAGTCATTGTTGTTGATAGCTGAGTAATATTCCATTGTGTAGATGTACCACATTTTCTGTATCCATTCCTCTGTTGAAGGGCATCTGGGTTCTTTCCATTTTCTGGCTATTATAAATAAGGCTGCGATGAACATAGTAGAGAACGTGTCTTTTTTATATGTTGGGGCATCTTTTGGGTATATGCCCAAGAGAGGTATAGCTGGATCCTCAGGCAGTTCAAAGTCCAATTTTCTGAGGAACCTCCAAACTGATTTCCAGAATGGTTGTAACAGTCTTCAATCCCACCAACAATGGAGGAGTGTTCCTCTTTCTCTGCATCCTTGCCAGCATCTGTTGTCACCTGAGTTTTTGATCTTAGCCATTCTCACTGGTGTGAGGTGAAATCTCAGGGTTGTTTTGATTTGCATTTCCCTTATGACTAAAGATGTTGAACATTTCTTTAGGTGTTTCTCAGCCATTCGGCATTCCTCAGCTGTGAATTCTTTGTTTAGCTCTGAACCCCATTTTTTAATAGGGTTATTTGTCTCCATGTGGTCTAACTTCTTGAGTTCTTTGTATATTTTGGATATAAGGCCTCTATCTGTTGTAGGATTGGTAAAGATCTTTTCCCAATCTGTTGGTTGCTGTTCTGTCCTAACCACAGTGTCCTTTGCCTTAGAGAAGCTTTGCAGTTTTATTAGATCCAATTTGTCGATTCTTGATCTTAGAGCATAAGCCATTGGTGTTTTGTTCAGGAAATTTTTTCCAGTGCCCATGTGTTCCAGATGCTTCCCTAGTTTTTCTTCTATTAGTTTGAGTGTATCTGGTTTGATGTGGAGGTCCGTGATCCACTTGGACTTAAGCTTTGTACAGGGTGATAAGCATGGATCAATCTGCATTCTTCTACATGTTGCCCTCCAGTTGAACCAGCACCATTTGCTGAAAATGCTATCTTTTTCCATTTGATGGTTTTGGCTCCTTTGTCAAAAATCAAGTGACCATAGGTATGTGGGTTCATTTCTGGGTCTTCAATTCTATTCCATTGGTCTTTCTGTCTGTCTCTGTACCAATACCAGGCAGTTTTTATCACTATTGCTCTGTAATACTGCTTGAGTTCAGGGATAGTGATTCCCCCTGAAGTCCTTTTATTGTTGAGGATAGTTTTAGCTATCCTCGGTTCTTTTGTTATTCCAGATGAATTTGCAATTTGTTCTGCCTAACTCTTTGAAGAATTGGATTGGTATTTTGATGGGGATTGCACTGAATCTGTAGATCGCTTTTGGTAAAATGGCCATTTTTTACTATATAAATCCTGCTGATCCATGAGCATGGGAGATCTTTCCATCTTCTGAGGTCGTCTTCAATTTCTTTCTTCAGTGTCTTGAAGTTCTTATTGTACAAATCTTTTACTTGCTTGCTTAAAGTCACACTGAGGTACTTTATATTATTTGGGTCTATTATGAAGGGTGTCGTTTCCCTAATTTCTTTCTCGGCTTGTTTCTCTTTTGTGTAGAGGAAGGCTACTGATTTATTTGAGTTAATTTTATACCCAGCCACTTTGCTGAAGTCGTTTATCAGCTTTAGTAGTTCTCTGGTGGAACTTTTGGGATCACTTAAATATACTATCATATCATCTGCAAATAGTGATATTTTGACTTCTTCTTTTCTGATCTTTATCCCCTTGACCTCCTTTTGTTGTCTGATTGCTCTGGCTAGAACTTCAAGAACTATATTGAATAAGTAGGGAGAGAGTGTGCTGCCTTGTCTGGTCCCTGATTTTAGTGGGATTGCTTCAAGTTTCTCTCCATTTAGTTTAATGTTAGCAACTGGTTTGCTGTATATGGCTTTTACTATGTTCAGGTATCGGCCTTGAATTCCTCTTCTTTCCAGGGCTTTTTATCATGAAAGGGTTTGAATTTTGTCAAATGCTTTCTCAGCATCTAATGAAATGATCATGTGGTTTTGCTCTTTCAGTTTGTTTATATAATGGATCACGTTGATGGTTTTCCGTATATTAAACCATCCCTGCATGCCTGGGATGAAGCCTACTTGATCATGGTGGATGATTGTTTTGATATGCTCTTGGATTCGGTTTCCCAGAATTTTATTGAGTATTTTTGCGTCGATATTCATAAGGGAAATTGGTCTGAAGTTCTCTTTCTTTGTTGGGTCTTTGTGTGGTTTAGGTATAAGAGTAATTGTGGCTTCATAGAAGGAATTCGGGAGTGATCCATTTGTTTCAATTTTGTAGAATATTTTGGATAATATTGGTATGAGGTCTTCTATGAAGGTCTGATAGAATTCTGCACTAAACCAGTCTGGACCTGGGCTCTTTTTGTTTGGGAGAACTTTAATGACTGCTTCTATTTCCTTAGGAGTTATGGGGTTGTTTAACTGGTGTATCTGTTCCTGATTTAACTTCGATACCTGGTATCTGTCTAGGAAATTGTCCATTTCCTGTAGATTTTCAAGTTTTGTTGAATATAGGCTTTTATAGTAAGATCTGATGATTTTTTGAATTTCCTCTGAATCTGTAGTTATGGCTCCCTTTTCATTTCAGATTTTGTTAATTTGGACACACTCTCTGTGTCCTCTCGTTAATCTGGCTAAGGGTTTATCTATATTGTTGATTTTGTCAAAGAACCAACTTTTGGTTCTGTTGATTCTTTCTATGGTCCTTTTTGTTTCTACTTGGTTGATTTCAGCTCTGAGTTTGATTATTTCCTGCCTTCTACTCCTCCTGGGTGTATTTGCTTCTTTTTGTTCTAGAGCTTTTAGGTGTGCTGTCAAGCTGGTGACATATGCTCTTTCCTGTTTCTTTCTGCAGGCACTCAGAGCTATGAATTTTCCTCTTAGCACAGCTTTCATTGTGTCCCATAAGTTTGGGTATGTTGTACCTTCATTTTCATTAAATTCTCAAAAGTCTTTAATTTCTTTCTTTATTTCTTCCTTGACCAGGTTTTCATTGAGTAGAGCATTGTTCAATTTCCACGTATATGTGGGCATTCTTCCCTTATTGTTATTGAAGACCAGTTTTAGGCCATGGTGGTCTGATATCACGCATGGGATTATTTCTATCATTCTGTACCTGTTGAGGCACGTTTTTTGACCAATTATATGGTCAATTTGGAGAAAGTACCATGAGGAGCTGAGAAGAAGGTATATCCTTTTGCTTTAGGATAGAATGTTCTATAAATATCCGTTAAGTCCATTTGGCTCATGACTTCTCTTAGTCTGTCTACGTCTCTGTTTAATTTCTGTTTCCATGATCTGTCCATTGATGAGAGTGGGGTGTTGAAATCTCCCACTATTATTGTGTGAGGTGCAATGTGTGTTTTGAACTTTAGTAAGATTTCTTTTACGTATGTAGTTGCCCTTATAATTGGGGCATAGATATTTAGGATTGAGAGTCCATCTTGGTGGATTTTTCCTTTGATGAATATGAAGTGTCCTTCCTTATCTTTTTTGATGACTTTTAGTTGAAAATTGATTTTATTTGATATTAGAATGGCTACTCCAGCTTGCTTCTTCTGACCATTGGCTTGGAAAGTTGTTTTCCAGCCTTTCACTCTGAGGTAGTGTCTGTCTTTGTCTCGGAGGTGTGTTTCCTGTAGGCAGCAGAATGCAGGGTCCTGGCTGCGTATCCAGTTTGTTAATCTATGTCTTTTTATTGGGGAGTTGAGGCCATTGATGTTGAGATATATTAAGGAATAGTGATTATTGCTTCCTGTTATATTCATATTTGGATGTGAGGTTATGTTTGTGTGCTTTTCTTCTCTTTGTTCTGTTGCCAAGACAATTAGTTTCTTGCTTCTTCTAGGGTATAGCTTGCCTCCTTATGTTGGGCTTTACCATTTATTATTCATTGTAGTGCTGGATTTGTAGAAAGATATTGTGTAAATTTGGTTTTGTCATGGAATATCTTGGTTTCTCCATCTATGTTAGTTTAGAGTTTTGCAGGATACAGTAACCTGGGCTCGCATTTGTGTTCTCTTAGGGTCTGTATGACATTAGTTCAGGATCTTCTGGGCTTCATAGTTTCTGGCGAAAGTCTGGTGTGATTCTGATAGGTCTGCCTTTATATGTTACTTGACCTTTTTCCCTTACTGCTTTTAATATTCTTTCTTTATATTGTGCGTTTGGTGTTTTGACTATTATGTGACGGGAGGTGTTTCTTTTCTGGTCCAATCTATTTGGAGTTCTGTAGGCTTCTTGTATGCCTATGGGTATCTCTTTTTTTAGGTTAGGGAAGTTTTCTTCTATGATTTTGTTGAAGATATTTACTGGTCCTTTGAGCTGGGAGTCTTCACTATCTTCTATACCTATTATCCTTAGGTTTGATCTTTTCATTGAGTCCTGGATTTCCTGTATGTTTTGGACCAGTAGCTTTTTCTGCTTTACATTATCTTTGACAGTTGAGTCAATGATTTCTATGGAGTTTTCTGCTCCTGAGATTCTCAATTCCATCTCTTGTATTCTGTTGGTGAAGCTTGTATCTACAGCTCCTTGTCTCTTCTTTTGGTTTTCTATATCCAGGGTTGTTTCCATGTGTTCTTTCTTGATTGCTTCTATTTCCATTTTTAATTCCTTCAACTGTTTGATTGTGTTTTCCTGGAATTCTTTCAGGGATTTTTGCGATTCCTCTCTGTAGGCTTCTACTTGTTTATTAATGTTTTTTGTGTTTCTCTAAGGGAGTTCTTCACGTCTTTCTTGAAGTCCTCCAGCATCATGATCAAATATGATTTTGAAACTAGATCTTGCTTTTCTGGTGTGTTTGGATATTCCATGTTTGTTTTGGTGGGAGAATTATGCTCTGATGATGCCAGGTAGTCTTGGTTTCTGTTGCTTGGGTTCCTGCGCTTGCCTCTCGCCATCAGATTGTCTCTAGTGTTACTTTGTTCTGCTATTTCTGACAGTGGCTAGACTGTTCTATAAGCCTGTGTGTCAGGAGTGCTGTAGACCTGTTTTCCTGTTTTCTTTCAGCCCGTTTTGGGGACAGAGTGTTCTGCTTTCGGGCATGTAGTTTTTCCTCTCTACAGGTCTTCAGCTGTTCCTGTGGGCCTGTGTCTTGAGTTCACCAGGCAGTTCACTTGCAGCAGAAAAGTTGGTCTTACCTGTGGTCCCGAGGCTCAAGTTCGCTAGCAGGGTGTTGCCCACGAGCTCTCTGAGGCGGCAGCAACCGGGAAGATGTGCGCCGCCCTTTCCGGGAGCTTCAGTGCACCAGGGTTCCAGATGGCGTTTGGTGTTTTCATCTGGCGTCTGAGATGTGTGCAGAGTGCAGTATCTTCTGGTTTCCCAGGCGTGTCTGCCTCTCTGAAGGTTTAGCTCTCCCTCCCACGGGATTTGGGTGCAGAGAACTGTTTATCCGTTCTATTTCCTTCAGGTTCCGGAGGTGTCTCAGGCGCAGGGGTCCTGCCACTCCTGGGCCCTCCCTCACGGGAACCCAGAGGCCTTATACAATTTCCTCTTGGGCCAGGGATGTGGCCAGGGGTGGTCAGTGTTGGTGGTCTCTTCCGCTCTGCAGCCTCAGGAGTGCCCACCTGACCAGGCGGTGAGGTCTCTCTCCCACGGGGTCTGGGAGCAGAGAGCTGCTGCGGGCCGGGATCCGCGGGTGTGGGACTCCCGGTAAACACAGGACGTGCCCGGTCCTAGAGGAATTCTGCCTCTGTGTGTCCGAGTTCACCAGGCAGGTCTCTTGCAGCAGAAAAGTTGGTCTTACCCATGATCCCGAGGCTCAAGTTTGCTCGCGGGGTGCTGCCCATGAGCTCTCTGCGGTGGCAGCAACCAGGAACTATCTATGTCATTCTTAGTAGTACAATGCAACATGACCACCATGGTAAGAAATTAAGCCTGTAATATAATTTCATGATCATTTTAACAATGAAACGGATTCTGTAAGTGAAATAGGCCCACATTCAGAGTTTGCCTTCATTTTTCCTAATATGTTGTTCCTTCACTATAGCTCATTATCTTCCTTTACCAGAACCAGTATTCTCAATTTCAAAATTGAGCTAGCAATTAAAATTCTGATATTTGGCTATTTAACTATCCTTTTATCACTCTGAAATAATGTGATGTTAATGAAATATCAAAATAAGGATATTCAACTTTCATGGCACACCCATACATGTTTATCCAAAGGTCACAGCCAGAATAAAAATGGCATTTATTAGATAATTATCTGTGATAAAGATTTGATTGGTTCTCAAAATTTTCCAAATAGCCCTTCCTAGATATCATTTTCCCTGCTCCACTCTAGCCAATTATATGCAGTGGGAAGTGTCAATCAATGTAAACTATATCCCTGTTTTGTGGTGTACATCCACAAGGACACTTTGCAGAATGCTTCAAAGTGTCTGTCATGAAGGTAAACAATGAAGACAAGAACCATATAACCTGGACTCTGAAAAGAGTCTCAAATTTTATGCTGGTTATAAGTCAGCAAGTTAAGTACTTTTCTATTTCCACAATGATAGAATACAAGAGGAACAGTGCACTAAGTCTCTTTTGAATGCAATACAATATGGTGAGGATCATTTACTCCCCTGTGCACGCATGTATCTGTGTATTAGGAAAGCAAAATGGAGAAACTGTAAATGTACATGACACTAGCAAAATGGCTAACAGTCCCCTTCTCTAAGGGAAGATACCTTATGTGCTAAGGGAGGGGAGGAAATTTTAGGTTTGTTGGTCTGGTATGTCACCAAAGTGTTTAGAAAGAAGACAAGAACAGCAGCACATTTGCAAATCTCCACAAAGAGCTGCACTGTCAATAGCTTCCAAGGCATGTTTGTTTTCTTAAAAAATTGAACACTATAATACAACATAAATTTTTAGCATTTTCTCCTGGTGATTTCATTGTCATTACATTAATTTTCGTGGTTTTCAATTCATATATTTTTATTACATTATATATAATCTTTGTAAAATAGAAGTTTTTGTTTTTATTTTTATTTTCAAAAATCAACATTCTTGGGACTGGTAAGTGTGACTCACAAATGAAGACAACTATATAAATTGGGTTATTTGAACTCACATCTCTGGAATATGTATATGTGAAAGAAAAAAACAGCTCCCATTATAGTGTTCTCTGACCTTCATAAATGCACCATGCATGCACAAACTAAATCTCCCCCTCTCTCTTTCATACCCTTACACACACACACACACACACACACACACACACACACACACACACCATGTCTAACAAATGCATATCCTATTTAAAAGCAACAGAGGTATTGAAGAAGGTTATAACTCTTGCTAGTTGGCTCTTGACTGGAAATAGATACATCTGTGAAAATATACCTGATATAACCAAGGAATAAAGTATTTATCAGTTTTCTTTGTGAGTTTTTTTCTGGCTTTTTTCTCTTGGATAACTGAAATGTCAGCAGAAAGGTGATGGGCTAACTGAGAATTCTAATATAGTCTCTAATATAATAAACATGGACATGACTCCCTATCGTAATTTGAATCCAGAATTTTTCTTAATCACACAGCAACTCATACCATCTTATAGAAGTACCACCACAGATAAACATATTTCAAAATATTTGGTCATAAAACAGCCAATCAATTTCTAAGAACTTGGAAATATAGAAGTGGACATTACGGAGAGAATCATTCTGGAGTCAAGACAAACCATGTAGAAGGTGCTGAGCGTCTTCCTAATGTCCCTGCCATCACATACCATGTTTTACTGTAGTCTTAAGTGTCTTTCAGGTTTTTTCATCTCTTCATTCATACAAAATTTTATGCCATACTCATGGAAAGATTATTTCAAATTTTGTAGGTCTGCAATAAAATCCTATAAATAGTCTATGTAAATACATTTGCATGATTCTTTGTGCAGGCTCTGTGTGAGTGAGTGCTTCATCTAGCCTCTATGCTCACTTTCAATGCCTGTATCTTCATATAATGAAAGTTATAAAAGCTATGGATTAGATTTCCAAGACTAAATTAGAGCTATAAGCTACAAATTAGTTTCCACTAAATAAATTAATTCATGTAAAATGTATAAAGTGAAACTATTGTTTTCCTTATCTAGGAATCACAATGATAACATGTAAGTACTACGTCTTTCCATCTCCTTAAATATTGAGACCAGTCACTGCAACCATTACAGCCTCTTCCAGAATAGGGGCTGGGCATTGAGGAGTCACTGAAAGAATCCTATAATCGTTTCTGCTAAAGCAGCTGGGAGTAGTTTCCAAGGACTACTGTTTAACAAGTTCACCTGATCTCCCAGAGTTTAGTAACTGCTTTTCTCTCTTGTGTCCTCATGATTTATATAATATGCATGCATCATTCTTGTCTGATTTTCACAATAAATTAAAGAGCAATATACTGTGCTATTATTGACACACTTATGCTAATCAGCTCAGTGTTGCCAATATCGCTAAGAACACAGACCAAAAGACTAGGTATGGATTCCAAATGAAATTCAAGTGTCCTTAACAAGAAAAAGTCAATATAATGAATCAAAAAGGAATTAAAGTAGTACAGAATCACATTTCTAAATGTAAAAATGTTGTTTACTGGAATTGTATGAACCTTAAAAATAGTTTTAATATTTACTACTGAAATCAGACTTGTAGAGAAGGAAGAACAGGTAAAAATTTCTTAAGTATATAAACTGTTTGGTGTTGACAGTAGAATTAGGAAATATGTGTGGAACTCTGCTTGAGACACTACCGATATTTTAATATGCATTAAATTGTATAACACATACCCTTGAAGAAAATCAGCAACTGATTTTATTGTTATTCTCTTCCCATAAGTTTGTTCTTACTATGCACTACTAATGCTAAGAATATATAACTCATGTGACAGTACTGATTATTCAATAAAGCTTTCTAAATGAGTATATGACTTTTCAAAAACAATAATTCATGATAACTTCCCTTAAAAAGAGGAGAATGGGGTTGGAGAGATGGCTCAGTGACTAAGAGCACTGACTGCTCTTCCAGAGGTCCTGAGTTCAAATCCCAGCAACAGCATGATAGCTTACAACCATCCAAAATGGAATCAGATGTTATCTGGTGTGGCTGAAGATAGTGACAGTGCACTCATATGAGAGAGAGAGAGAGAGAGAGAGAGAGAGAGAGAGAGAGAGAGAGAGAGAAACGAAGAAAGGCATGAACAGAGGTATGTTTCTCATGAAAATAAAAAGTTCAATGCATTTCTTTGTTACATCTTTTAGGTAATATAAAACTTATGCTCTCCAAAAGATCATCCCAGCTGTTGACATCAGCATTGAGATAGTTAACTCTATGAACTTGACACAATGTAGTGTTACCTGGGAGGAGATTATCAGTGAATCTAGATTAGGTTTATCTACAGATATGCCTGTGAAGAATTTTCTTAATGGAGTTAGCTGGGGTGGGAGGACCCCCACTCAGTGTACATAGCACAGTATCACGTGCTACGTTCTACACCAGCTGAAAAGGAGAAAGACACCCCAGCAAGGGTATGGCCACAATAGTTTGTTGCACTAGGCTTTTGACTACGGAGTTGCTTCAAGTTTCTATGTGATATCATTCACTTCTCCCTCAGTGGACTGTTACCCAGAATTGAGAGTCAAGAAAATCTCTGTCCCTTAAGTTGTTTTTATCAGGTATGTTGTAAACCAACAGGAAATGAAACAAAGACACTTCTCTATGACCTTTTCATCCACTCTTCTCACCTACCGGCTGGTGGTATTTACTAAGAGTGGCATCCTACTCTTTCTCAAAATTATGGTATGCCTGATCCCACCTTCAGTATACATTCTCCAGACACAAAATTCTGTTCCCAGGTTATCTAGAAGTCAATTATTTAGTAAAATGATAAACAGCATGTAGAATTGAAAACATTCTATTGAAAGTAATATTCTCAGATATAATAGTATCAAATTCCAGTTTTTCAAAGTACTTAATTTAAATGTACTCTTCAAAGCAAAGTATGATTTGTGGGTGGGATAGACTGTATGATGGGGTGTTGGTATTGTTGGTTATCTTTTGTTTTTTAAAAAACACTGGTATATGAGAAGTCACTCAGAGCAAAAATTCAGATTCTTCAAAACACCTGTTCTCAGATAAACAAAAGAAATACTTTCTTTTTAGAATGTTGCTTCTTCTCTCATTGCGTATTTTTTTTCCATTTCTACCACTGAGGTTACCATATTCTTTTAAAAAATAAGATTTCAATATCCTTCCATATGTAACTATATTGTGGTTGCCAATTTTTATGAACTATGGAATAACTCCTATGGTAGGGACCAAGTAAATGCTCTTGTTTATGATTATGTAGTTTCACATTAAAATACATGCTACACAGAAAAGTGTATCTGAGAAAATTATCCTCAATAGTATAGGATTTCTATATCTATTACATAGGTTTAGAAACTTCCTGTAAGAAGTTGTTTTTTATATTCCTGGAGCTACACTGTGAGATCTTGGAGAGAAAAGGAATTTAAGATTCTTCATTATACACTACATGCTAATGATGGTGTTTATTACGTAATAAATTTTGATAGATAGTTGTCACACTAAGGAAGGAACACATTTCATTTTTTTATTTCCTTCAAAATGCTTGCTGAATTCCTAAAATTCATAAATGAACTTGGTGAAAATGTCCTCTGAATTCATAATTTAAGTCTTATAATCTCTTTCAATTGCATTTAAACATCTTATTTACTTATGAAAGTTGTTTGTTCCTGTGCATATACCCAAAAGATGCTCCAACATTTAACAAGGACACATGCTGCACTGTGTTCATAGCAGCCTTATTTATAACAGCCAGAAGGTGGAAAGAACCCAGATGTCCTTCAATAGAGGAATAGATACAAAAAAATGTGATATGTTTATGCAATGGAGTACTACTCAGCTATTAAAATAATGACTTCATAAAATCCTTAGGCAAAAGGATGGAACTAGAAAATATCCTGAGTGAGGTAACCCAGATACAAATGAACAAACATGTTATGCACTCACTGATAAGTGGATATTAGCCCAAAAGCTTGGAACACCCAAGATACAATTCACAGATCATATGAAGTTCAAGAAGAAGAAAAGACCAAAAATGTGGATGCTTCAGACCTTCTTAGAAGGGGAAACTAAATATTCATGGGAGGACATACAGAAACAAAGGGTGGAGCAGAGACTGAAGGAAAGGCCATCCAGAGACTGCCCCACCTGGGGATCCATCCCATATGCAGCCACAAAACCCAGTTACTACTGCTAATTCCAAGAAGTGCTTGCTGACAGGAGCCTGATAATGGATGTCTCCTGAGAGGCTGTGCCAGAGCCTTACTGATACAGATTAACATGCTTGCAGCTGCCTTCTGAAAGGCTCAGTCAGAGCATGACAAATACAGAGGAGGATGCTAGTAGTAAACTATTGAACTGAGAGCAGGGTCCCTGTTGGAGGACTTAGTGAAAGGATTGAAGGAGCTGAAGAGGCGTACAACCCCATAAGAACAAAAATACCAATCAACCAGAGTTCCCGGGGACTAAACCAATATCCAGAGGCCACACATGACCAGACCTATGGCCCCAGCTGCATATGTAGGAGAGGATGGCCTAGTTGGGCACTAATGGGAGGAGAAGCTCTTGGTTCTGCCAAGACTGGATCCCCCAGTGTAGGGGAATGTCAGGATGGGGAGGTGGGAAGGAGAGTTGTTAGGGATGGCGAACACACTTAAAGAAGAGAAGAGGAATGGGATAGGGGGCTTATGGATAGGAAACCAGGAAACAGAATACTATTTGAAATGTAAATAAAAAATGTCCTAAAAATGAAAAGATGCTTGCAGCTAATCATCAGACTGAGCATGGGGACCACCATGGAGGAGATAGAGAAAGGACTGAAGAGACCAAAGGGATTTGCAATGCCATAGGAAGAACAACAATATCAGTCAACCAGAGGCCCCCAGAGTTCCCAAGGGCTAAACCACCAACCAAAGAGTACAAGCTCCAGCCACGTATGTATCAGAGGATGGCATTGTCTGGCATTAATAGGAGGAGAAGTCCTTGGTAATGTGAAGGCTCGTTTCCCCAATGTAGGAGAATGCCATGGTGTTGAGGTGGGAGAGGGTCAGTGGGAGGGGAAACATCCTCATAGAAGAAGAGGAACTGGATATGGGAGAGGGGCAAACCAGGAAAGCGGATAACATTTGAATTGTAAATACATAAACTATCCAATAATAAAAAGAAAGTTGTTTGCTGTGTGTATAAGCTTGTATACCTGTCCTTTTTTCATATTTTAAAGAACAGAATGTTTGCATACAGTAATTTGTATTTAATATTTATACAAGTGAAATATAAAGATTTTTATATTTTATTTATCAAATTAAATTCATATAACATGAAATTTTCTGGTGAGAGTATAAATTACTTTTTAGATCATTGTACCATATCTTTTGGAAATATTACAAATACAAGTAGACATTATTTTATTATACATTGAATGTAATATGTAGGAATTTCATTTTTCAGAATTGGAGTATTTGCATTGAAGTTTTGTAGGTAAAGTTCACAACGTCACCTTTTGCCGTAATAGAAACAAACTTCTTTGTAGCAATGAATAAAAGTCGATAACTTCAAATATCAAAGCCAGCACAAAGATAGTACAGTATTAATATCATGCTTTAAATACTGAGACCCTCAGTGCTTGGCTGTGAATATCTGCATCCATTTCACTCAGTTGCTTGTGGAGCCTCTCAGAGGACAACCATGCTGGGCTCCTATCTACAAGCAGGACACGACATCAGTAACAGTGTCAGGGCTTTGTGCCTCCCCATGGGATGGAGCCCACGTTCGGCTGGCCATTTATTTACCATTCCTTCAGTCTTGGCTCCATTTTTGTTCCTTGCATTCCCTTTAGACAGGTACAATTTTGAGTCGAAAATTTGAAGACAGGTTGGTATTTCCATCTTTCCACTGGAGTCCCTGTCTAACTATGGGAGGTTGTCTCTTCAGGTTCCATTTCGCCGCAGTTGGCCATTTGTGGTAAGGTCACCTACATTGAATCCTGGGAGCCTCCCCCATGACTGGTCTCTGAAACTTTCTAGAAGTGCCCCCAACCCCCACCTTTGGCGGCTACACATTTCTGTTTGTTCTCCTGGCCTTCTGGGCTCCTTTCTTGTCTCTCGTTCCCAAGGCCTGATGCTCCTTTCCTCTCCACCTCCTACCCCCCCCAAGTTCCTCCTCCCCTTTGCCTTCCAGGATTATTTTGTTCCTCTTTCCAAGTGGGATCGAAGCATTCTCACTTGAGCCTTCTATCTTGTTGAACTTCTTAAGTTCTGTGGGCTGTATCTTGGGTATTCTGTACTTTTTGACTAATACTGACTTATCAGTGAGTACAGAGAACTCATGTCCATTTAGATCTGGGTTACCTAACTCATGATATTTCCTAGCTCCCATCCATTTGTCTGCAAAATTCATGATGTACTTGTATTTAATAGTTGAATAGTATTCCACAGTAAAATATCTTGAATGCATATTTTCTTCGTTTTTACTAGGGAAAGCGCTTAGTCAATGAAGTCAATAGGAATGCCAGCACTGAACAAATCCTTGCTGAGCTACTGAAATGAAACCAATATATCCCCCTAGTGGTCACTTTAAAGCTTTCCCCAAGAGGTAAACACAATACGAATACAGATACGGTTGGGAAACATAGACCTCTCCTAGGCTTTGTTAGTTAACTTAAAATGCCTTGCTTTTTGCATTTGGTTAAAACCACAAAACATCGAATCTTCTTCAAGATTGGTAAAATGTTAGTGTCCATTTTTATATGTGCTCAAAGTAAGCTGTGGTCACTGCAATATATATCATAAAAGAGACACAGGGGAGAGGGAAGATTATTAACTAAAACAAATAAATACTAAATAAAGACCTCTTTGTGATGTATTTTCATTAACTCAATAAGGATATTAAAGAGATGCAAAGAGGAATGGAAGAGAGCATTTAGTCTAGAAAGTTCTTTGTGGACCCACAAACAAACAAAGCAGTGTAGCAGCTGATGAGTTCTTGATAGAGGCAGAAACAAAGAAGACATGATTCTTTCAAACAAGGTCCAGGTAGTCTCACTAAACTCAGGATAAGACCCAGGGTCACTGAAAGTCCTTGGCTGAAAAAATAAATCAAATGTAAAAGGACAGAGGAATAAAACAGAGGAATTAACCTCTGGCCTCTGTACATAGTCACACACACACACACACACACACACACACACACACACACACACACACACACGTACATGCCCCTTACTACATACACACAAAGAAGTAATGAGCAGTGATATTTGAAATAAAGTCTGTTGCTGCTCGAGTGGTACTTTTATTTAGCTAAAGGAATAATTTTCCATTTCAGTAGTACAGCAAGGATTTGTTTAGTGTTGGCATTCCTATGAAGAAAACTTTCTGTCTCATCAGTGCATGCTGGGACATGTAATTTACTGGCTAGAATATATGCATTGCATTATCTATGGGCTATCTGGAGCTCTTGACATTGATCTTATCCTGTGAGCATACACACACACACACACATACACACCTGGCTTCTGCAGAAATCAATTTTTCTATTACATGGTAATGCTACAAACTGTGATATAAGAACACAGTAGGAAGAATACATATCACATCACTTTTCCTCTAATATCACAGCACAGTGGAGTCGGCTAAGGCCAGATATTTTTGTCTCCCCTATGCATTTGCACATACACACAGATTCCATAAAACAGAAGGGGATTTGTCCCACCATCATCATTAATGTCAGCAAAAGTTTAAAGCCTAAAATTTCAAGTATAATATTTCAAATAGAACCTGCTGTTGTTTACTTTCTGACCTTTTGTGTGTGTGTGTGTGTGTGTGTGTGTGTGTGTGTGTGTGTGTGTGTGCATGTGTGTTCCTGGTACATTCATTCTTTATGTACAGAACTGTATTTTAAACTGCTGAAAGGAATCTCCACTGGAAATACAGTAGGTGGTGTGATTAATGCGGAACTCAGTGATAAATAGGGTGTTTCCATACTTAGAAAAGGAATTCTTTAATCTACATTCAGAAATTTTGCTTTGTCTTATATCAGAAGAAGTATTATTTAACAATATTGTACAAATCAGTGCATTGTTTATAAAAGAGACACTCTGGTTTAAGAAATTTGGTAATGTGTATGTTAAAGGTTTATTAAACATTCTTAATAAGGTTAACTTTGTTTGCCTCTATCATAAGAAAGGTTGAGAAAAAGTAATAAAACAGCTAGGAAGTGTCACTGTGAATACTCTCGTAGATTCTTTTCAGAAACCATTCTAAGGAAATTAACAAAAACTACAGTTACTGCCACTACCTACTGGGAAGGGGTCTGGAAGTAATGTCAGAGGTATGAACACATTAAGTCATGAGGTGGACAGGTGATATGTTTACTGCAAACATGGTTTATATGTTCTTTTGGGGGGGCATACTTTTCATTTACATTTGAACTGTTATCCACTTCCCCCTCCCATCCACCCATTCTTTCCCACCTCCCCACCTGATATTTCTCTACACTGGGGGGTCCATCCTTGGCAGGGTTTCTGTTGGACCCTACCTTGGGGTGTTTCCCTTCCCCCTCGCTGAGCCTTTTAGCCTGCTATAGCAAGAAGTTGTTTAAACCCTTGGCAGCTGCTCTTAGGCCCTGATTTGGGGCCGCTGGGGTTTTCCATGGCACCCTTCCTCCCCATGGAGCCTTCCAGCTTGTTGTTGTTAAGAAGTTGTTTGGGGCTGGGGATTTAGCTCAGTGGTAGAGCGCTTACCTAGGAAGCGCAAGGCCCTGGGTTTGGTCCCCAGCTCCAAAAAAAAGAACCAAAAAAAAAAAAAAGTTGTTTATGCCCCCATTGGGCCTGAAACTTTTCACCACACAGACTTTTCCTGTTTTCCTGGTTGGGGATTTTCACCTGCCTGTTGTTTTCCAGGGACTTGCCTTGGGTATATAAAGAGATCTCAGTAAAGCCTTGGTGGCACTCTCTGAAAAACGGGTGACACCCGTAGACATATTTTCTTTCAATCCCGTAGATCTACGCCTGATATTCACACACTGGCGGCACAGATGCCATCAGGTTTCTCCTCCCTTTGGTGCCCAACAAGGCCATCCTCTGCTACATATGCAGCTAGATCCATCCATTTGTACTCTTTGGGTGGTGGTTTACTGCCTGGGAGCTCTGCTTGGTTGGCATTGTTGTTCTTATGGGGTTGCAAACCCCTTCAGCTCCTTCAATATTTCTCTAATTTCCTCCAACGGGGACTCCATTCATAGTTCAATGGTTTGTGCTACCATTCACCTCTGTATTTGTCATGCTTTGATTGAGCCTCTCAGGAGACAGCTACATCAGGCTCCTGTCAGCATACATTTCTTGGGGGAAAACACACCCTTAATCTGAATCTGTTCAAATAAGAAGACACACCTTTAAACTAGGCCATACCTTTTGCTGTCTACCAGTGCCAACCAATAAGAGGGAGTAAGCCACCATCCAAAGAGTACACATGGACAGACCCATCGCTACAGCTGCATATGTAGCAGAGGATAGCTTTTTGGGGCACAAATGGGAGGAGAATCCCATGGTCCTGCCAAGGCTGGATTCCCCAGTGTAGGGGAATGTCAGGGTTGGGAGGCAGGAAGAGGGATGGGGGAACATCTCATAGAAGAAGGAGAAGGGAGCTTAGATAGGGGGTTTATGGACAGGAAACAGTGGAAGGGGAAAACATTTGAAATGTAAATAAAAATATTCAATAAAAATATATAGAATAAAAAATATTTTCTTGTGGCCTGTAGAAAATGCTAATTAGATAATACTTCAAAAGCACAAAAGAACACATTTTTAAAACAAAATTTTTCTTAGTCCATACATCAAGAAAGAGAGGCAATACATAATGTGTAATAGTATAGAATCTGTACATATTCAATGGGTTGCTGAGAAAAGCTATTGTAGTCTGTAATATTTAATGTACAAGTTTATAAACAGAATAACAAATTTAAAAGTGAGATAACATATTGGACTGCCGTTAGTGTTGTACAGTGATTCTGGAATTATATGTAATCTCTTCATGGAAGCTGTAATAAGATGTGGTGGAAAGACTACAAAGAGTAATTAAACCCTTGGAGATTCATAAGAATTATAAAGTATAATATGATTGGTTAATTACAACAAAGATGCAAAGAAGCAATAAAGCCACTGGCATTTAAATATTTTATTTTAGAATTGGTGAAGGCACCATGTCAAAATAGGAGGTTACTTTCCTCTTCTGATCACAGAAATATAATTATAATTAATATCTGTGAATTTCTTAATGTCTTCCCAAATTGCAACCTGCACAGCTCTATGAGGTCTCTGTTAGACAGGATAGAAAGAACACTCTTAGTCTATTGTTGAAAGACCCCTGGAGCGGGGAGACCCTCACTCAAGTCTCAGGATTACACGACGCCCCAAGAACTCACACAAAACCGTCCTTGCTGTAATCATATGAGGTTTATTGGTGGGAACCAGTGCACTGGGGTCGAAACTCATATCCCAGGCAGGGGCAGTGGAGTTTGACCCCGAGAGGCTGGGAGAAAGGGCATTGAAAGGGAGAAACCACAACCCGAGGGTGCAGGGATGGCGTCATTGGAAAGTGTGAAGAATACCAGTGAAAAATCACAAGGAGAAACTCCCTGTTTCTCAAGATTGTTTAACTTTATGGTCCGCTAGCTCCTGGCAGAGGCTGCTTCCTGCTTCTCAAGATTGTACTCTAAGATTCTAATCTAACTTCATGGTCAGCTAGTTCCTGGGAAAAAACTGTTGAACAGGCCAATGTAATTACCCATTCTATAGCCCTAGGAGAGACTTCCTGGAACATACAATTCTGGGGCCTAACCTGTTTCTTTCTTCTGCTCTAAACTTTGTGTCTAGGGGGGCAACTTTAAAACTTTTACCTTTCACTGCCATCTGTGGCCCTCAGAAGAAAGTCTGTGGACTCTGGCATAAGTCACTTTAACCACTGGTATGTGCCTGAATTATTTGTTTATTTACATAAATAATCCCTTAAGGTTTTCTTGCAGATGTGGGCCTCAGCAAGACTCTTACTATGAAACTAAGCATAGGGTCATCATTCTAAAGGCATTAGAAAGAGGATCTCCCATTCATACAAGTACAACTGTTGATAATGGCATTAAGCTCAATCAGGCTTAATTCTCATCTCAGGGCCATTTGTGTAGAACAGCCAATACCAACCTGTCTGTCCATGGATGCCATAAGGTAAACTAGGAAGTTTCAGCTTCCTTAAGGAGATTCCAAGGCTGAAAGAAAGTGACTTCATCGTGCATGCACCAGTTTGGACTATGAAGACTGTGGCAAGAGGAACACAAGCCCCAACCAAATAAATAAAAGCAGCTCCAATAATCATTTAACCATGGCAAGGAGACTCACGCTGAAAACTCAGATTAATCCTTTAAACCACTTACCATGTGACAACAGGACAGGGTCAATTTTTTTTCTTTTTTTTTTTTCTTTCTCCAGCTTTATTAACTTGGATATTTCTTATTTACATTTCAATTGTTATTTCCATTCCTGGTTTCCAGGCCAACATCCCCCAACTGCTTCCCCTCTCCTTCTATATGGGTGTTCCCCTCCCCATCCTCCCCCCCCATTACCGCCCTCCCCCCAACAATCATGTTCACTGGGGGTTCAGTCTTGGCAGGACCAAGGGCTTCCCCTTCCACTGGTGCCCTTACTAGGCTATTCATTGCTACCTATGAGGTTGGAGCCCAGGGTCAGTCCATGTATAGTTGCTGGGTAGTGGCTTAGTCCCTGGAAGCTCTGGTTGGTTGGCATTGTTGTTCATATGGGGTCTCAAGCTCCTTCAAGCTCTTCCAGTTCTTTCTCTGATTCCTTCAATGGGGGTCCCATTCTCAGTTCAATGGTTTGCTGCTGGCATTCGTATTTGCCTTATTCTGGCTGTGTCTCTCAGGAGAGATCCACATCCGGTTCCTGTCAGCCTGCACTTCTTTGCTTCATCCGTCTTATCTAGTTTGGTGGCTGTATATGTATGGGCCACATGTGAGGCAGGCTCTGGGAAAGGGTCAATAATTAAACAGTATCAGTAAAGAGGGAAAAAAAGAAAACAGACCAAAAAATCAGTCATTATATAACAAAACAATTCAGAAATCAAATTTTTTCCTGTCTTTTATTTTATTAGACTTTTTTTTTTAATTGACGTTTCAAATGTTTTTCCCGTTCCTGGTTTCCAGGCCATAAGCCCCCTATCCCCTCCCCCTCCCCCTTCATCTATGAGGGTGTTCCCCCACCCAACCACCCACCCTTTCCTGCCTCCCCACCCTGGCATTCCCTTACATGGGGCGGGGCAGGGGTGTCCAACCTTAGTGGGACCAAGGCGTTCTCCTTCCATTGGTGCCCAACAAGGCCATCCTCTGCTACATATGCTGCTGGAGACATGGGTCAGTCCATGTATAGTCTTTGGGTAGTGGTTTAGTCCCTGGGAGCTCTGGTTGATTGGAATTGTTGTTCTTATGGGGTTGCAAGCCCCTTCAGCTCTTTCAATCCTTTCTCTAATTCTTCCAACTGGGGTCCCATTCAATGGTTTGCAGCTAGCGTTAGCCTCTGTATTTGACAGTCTCTGGCTGTGCCTCTCCGGAGAGATCTATCTCTTGCTCCTGTCAGCATGCACTTCTTAGCTTCATCAATATTACCTACTTTTGGTGGCTGTATACATATGGTCCACATGTGGGGCAAGCTCTGAATGGCCATTCCTTCAGTCTCTGCTCCAAACTTTGCCTCCATATCACCTCCTATGCATATTTTCATTCCCTATTTTAAGAAGGAGTAAAATATACCCACTTTGGTCATCCTTCTTCCTGAACTTCATGTGGTCTGTGGATTGTATCAAATCTTGGTAAACTGAAAACAAAATGGAGAGTTCCTACAGAGATGAAATCATGTTGAATGAGAAACTAACAAACTCGATGCTGGGGCATTTGAAATTGTAAAGGAATTTCAACCCAGCAATGTGATCACATCTAAAGACTTTCTACATAGGTATGACCTGGCTTGAATGGACCTATGTGTTTATATGATCCCTCTGGTTGGAGTACTTTAGTATACACCTTTAATCCCAAACAATGATGTCTAATTGTGGGGCAGACACAGTGATGAATCAGAGATGAATTTGCCCAAATGAATCAGAGATAGGAAATGCCCAAATCTCAGGAGAACATCTACTTCAGAACAGAGCAAGGAGGGAAGTTCAGTCGGTGTGGTCAGTCAGTTCGCAGTGAGTGCAGTGCAGTGGAGTGGAGTTCACAGAGTTCATTGCAGACACGCAGAGGCAGATGAAGCTAGAGGAGAAGGAGGCAAAATAGTAAGGAAAAGATTGCCAGAGTTAAGTTGAGGTCAGGCAGAACAAACAAGAAACTGAGAGATACCAGACTGAAATCAGTCAGCTTGGAGAGGAAGTTGAGCCAAAACAGCTGAGTTCAACCAGCCAGCAAGAGATCAGAAAAAATCAGGAAAGGGTGAGCTTATTCAGCAGTAAGTCTCCGAGACGATTATGTCTGCTAAATAGAAGATACATTGACATGAAATAACCTAGCTAGAGGAAGAAGGTATGGGAGGAAAGAAAAATGATACATGTACTACCTGGTTTTTGGTGCCAACTTGACACAAGCTGGAGTTATCCCAGAGAAAGGAACCTCTCTTGAAAAAAAATGGCTCCATGAGATCCAGCTGTAAGGCATTTTCTCAATTAGTGATCAAGGGTGGGAGGTCCCATTGTGGATGGTACCATCCCTGGGTTGGTGGTCTTGGGTTCTATGAGAAAGAAAACTGAGTGAGCCAGGGGAAGCAAGCTAGTAAGTAACATCCCTCCATGGCCTCTGCATCAGCTCCTGCTTTCTGACCTGCTTGAGTTAAAGATCTGACTTCCTTTGATGATGAAACAGCAATGTAGAAGCATAAGCTGAATAAAAACCTTCCCTCCCCAACTTGTTTTTTTGGTTATGATGTATGTGTGAGAATAGACACCATGACTAAGACAATATGAAACTTGCGAGGTGTTTGGAAGCCAACCAAACACTTAACAATGCTAAAGAGCAAAAAGAGAAGGAATGGCTAGTTATTTCAAATAATAGAACATGCCCCAGATTTGTGATACAAGAGGACATCGGGATCACGAAATTAAAAAATTTAAACCCCAAAACCCTAGGTGTATACACATTACAGATGGTCAAAATTCAAACCCAAGGAAAAATTTGAAAACATTAAGTCAAAGATGAATTTAGATGTAATGCTGCAATACCACTAATTAAAGAAATGGCAAATTATTGACAAAATGGCTGATTCCATCTCCAAAATAGTAGACGTTGAAGGTAGGCTTGTGATTTTACTTTTTATTTGATATTAAGGAGGCCATAAAATTGTTGGGGCTATGAAAATGATCTAGAGGTATCAAAGCACAAACTTTTCCTACAGGATACCTGAATAAAACTTTAGTGCTATAGCTGGAGTCATAGTTCAGTTCTTAAGAAATGATATTGTTCTTCTTATTCTTTCAAGGGACCAACAGCATGATGGACAACTTATAACTTCCTGTGACTCCAGCTTCAGTGGACTCTGATGCCTCCACATTTCATATTTGCATACACACACACACACACACACACACACACACACACATACAAACAAACATAATTTAAAAAGTAAACATAATTTTAAAATCTCTAAGGATTGAGAATATAGCTCAATGACTAATGTCCATATATTATACACTAGGCCTTGGATGGATTTGATCTTCCTTAGGGAACAAAAGGAAGTTATAATTTGTTGTGACAAAGCAATACTTAATGATGTCTGAAACCCCAAGTAAGACTTCTAACCATGCTCTTATAACTAATGTAAGAACTTTGAGGAAGAAAGTGATCTCTGCTTTTTCAGGTTTATTAATCAACAGCAATGCATTTCATATATTACACTTATAGAGGTAAACTCTCTGAAGTAGTAATCCTGGAGTTGTATAAAGTGGGGGCTATCCCTTTATATCAGCTTATTATTCTCCACTTTTTCTTTTAAAAATTTTAACTCTGATGAATTTTTATTTTGCTTAATTTTGAGACTGTAACTTGATTACATTCCTCCTCTTCCTTTTATCCTTCTAAAATCTCCATATATCCCTCCCTACTCTCCTTCAAATCCATAGTCTCATTCCATTAATTCTTTTAGTTCATGCACATATGGCCTGAATTATCTCTATATAAAATATATTAATAAGATAAACCTCTTGAGTCCATATATTTTTACTTGTATGTGTCTTCAGGGCTGACCACTTGGCACTGTACAATCTACCTTGGGACAGACTGCCTTGCCCACTGGAGCTTTACTCAGTTGCCTACAGATCATTGCATAGGGTTGAGGCTTTGAGGACTTTTCCCCACCCAGTTTGGTATACTCATTGTTGTCTTTCTTGTAATTATTCTTAAAGAAAATAACCTTAATGGCATCCTAGACAACTGAAATGTAACGATTATTTCTCCTACAGTAATAGGTTTGTTTTTATTATATTTATTTCTATATACTGTTTTATTCTAGACAATAAGCAATAACTAAGTTATGATGCATGGATAGGAATGACTTCAGTTACTAGAATTGTCCCAGATGTTAAGATGGAAAGCCCTGAATCTGATGCTAGAATCAAGGAAGCTCATCATTATCCTCTGTATAACAGGCTCAGCTGATTAACTGAACTCTTTCTGAGACAGGTTCTTACTCTGTATCCATGACTGACTTATAATATACCACATAGAGCTGACTGACATTTAAATCAGAGCCTCAGCCTCTCAAATGCTGGGACTAACAGCTCACTTGCCACAAAACTCAGCCTGACTCATCCCTTTTAAAAAATCTTTTAATTTACTAGTGTATTTGTCAATTCCTCTCAACTCTTGGCTCCATTCTTACCAACACAGCCTCTGCCTTATGTAGTTTCTTATCTTATCCTGAACAAGCTTTTATGATATTAACATTCTCTGACTCATCAGGCAGAACAGATTGATACTAGCCTTGCTTTTTTATAAATATTGCTCCTTAGAGGCTATTTTTGGGTGCTTTCCACTCTCATTATGGCTTAATTAGGATCCTGTTTCAAAATAGACCAACTGGAAGCACAACATCTTACCTGAATGATTAATACTGCAGCATAAAATATCCTATTGCATGATTTACCCACAAAGTTTAATCATCTTAGATCTTGAATACACCCCGAATTAAGCCCACATGTGTCACCTCCCTTTAATTATCCTAATTGGGACTCCTTTTGATCCACTATGTGGGGTAGTCTTTTATCTATGCTTCTTCCCTTGGTGGCTAAGTCCTATTAAAAGGTATGAAATTCATCTTTTCTTTTGCACCCTAAGATTCCATGAACAGAAAGTCTCTCTCTCTTTTTTTTAATCATTATGGTGGGGGAAAAAAGGAAACTTTATCCTCACTGAACAAGGGCATTTAAGGCAACATTACTAGTCTCCAAACAGTTTGTTCTCTTTTCTTTTCACCTACCTCCTCCATATGCCTCAACAGGGTGAAACAGATGCTCATTAATTCTTAAAATTCCTTTAAATATATATAATATAAACTCTCAGATTACTGTGATTAAGCCAAACGGTAGTTATGCAATTTTAAATCTGCACAGAATTCATCAATTGATCACCCTCACTGTTTGCAACATAGTCAGTCAAGATCACATACTTTTTTTTTCCTCCAAAGGCAGAAAAGGAAACTCCTTCTCAAGTAGATTGGCTGTCAACAAATGGCATTGTTGTACAACGTCAATAGCCTGCATTCTATTCCTTGTTTTGCTTTTAACAGACTGTGAAAAGACCAACAGCTGTTACAGAGCTAAGTAGAACAGAAAGGATTTACAGTAGGTGGTACCACCTGTGATTTCTCTTGTTCCAACCTTTAAAATCTGTCGATTTATTCTGGAACTGAGTGGAGAATATGGCATGATTCTGTGTCAGGGAGTGAGTCGTCAACTGTAGCTTGAGTCTCATGTGGAGGCTGTCCTTATCCTCACAGGTCACAGTAGTATGTATTACAACTCTTTCCTTGACTTTTCTGTATTCATGTGAAGCATCTAAGAACAGGCCATGAAGAAAAAGCCATCTGGAGGTAGCCAGCTTAACTGTAGGAATCCAAGGGAAGGTGTATGTATTAGAATTTACACATGGAATCAATGGTCTGCTCTGCATGTTTCATTTGGGTTCTATGCCTTAAGGTGAAACAATCAGATTTCTTAATGAATACCTAGCTGATATTAATAGATGTACAATTAAAATTTGCAAAATCTCCCAAGGAAACATTCATTTTTTGGGTGACACTGACATGATTGAAGAATGTAGAAAAATTAAGCTTAGGGAGGACAAAAATGGTTTAGGAATATGATTTCTTAAGTTACTAGCATTTACGTAAGTTTTCCCCTCTTAATGTATAATTCAAAAGTATTTAAGGCACGTATTAAATCAAATGTATCAAACACCTCATATGTATCAATTCGTTTTTTAACCATGAGATAATATTTTTCATCTACAACAATACCAACCAGTATAAGATAAATCTACCTACTGTCTTAATTCAGTAAAGAATTCCACCAAGTGTTAAGTTCTCCTGTTTTCTACTGTTTCTGTATTTTCCATAGTCAACACATAAATTGAGTCAATATCTGGACTGTGGGAATTTAACAGAGAAGAGAGATTTCAATAGTTTATTAGTGATGCTGGTAAATTCTCAAACATTCACTGTGGTGGGGCAGAAAGGGCTCTTCAACACAATGACTCTACATAGCAATGGAGGGGTTTTGTGTTTCTTGGTATTAGAACTCATGTAGCAATAATATCCAGTTTTTCATATTGTATTCAGGCCTTGATCTTTTAGGTCCAATTTGATTTATTCTGTGAGTAAACATTTTCTACGATATTACCATATAAAATGTACCACTATCCAATTGTTGCAGACTTTCACTTCTGCTAGAACAAAGAAGGAAAAGAAGTTTTGCTATCTTATTCAAGTACAGCTTGAGGATTCTCCTTCAGAAAAATTGACTGAAAAATTCTCCCAAAGAATTGATAAGAATCTGTTATAATTTTACTAATGAAAACATTTGAACCAACCTGAAGGTATTAAATTACTATTCACTGATAACAATGAAAATACATTTCATTTATCTCATAAATTATCAGTTATAATTTTAGATAGTCCAATTTTGATACTTATTTATCTTAAAATTAATTGCTTGACATTACTACCTATATATTAAAATTAATAACTAGCATTATATACTTCATTGGTCATTTAATTAAAAACTTGTTTGTCTTTCCAATTCAGGCAGATAAATTTTCCTGATATACCAACAATAACATAAATGCACACAATGGAATCATACTCAATGATTGCCACACTAGATATTGTTGTACAGCAGTAACTGTGTCCAGATAACTGGGAAAATCTCTGTCTTTTATCAGCATTTGTCATGTCTGGGCTACAGTTCCTGATGTTGGTGGCACAGTGCTTAGATTCAGAGTGTGAATTTGGCTTTTTTTTTCTTTGTGACAAGTGACTGACTATCACACTGACAGCTGAGACCAATCTCTTGGAATACAAACCATCTCCCCAAAGACTGCACAGTCAGGGTCATTCCACCGAAGCAACCAGATATCAAGAATTACTCAATGTTAAAAAGCAGATTTCTCATGAGATTTTCTTTTCTCCACACAATGTCAGGCTAGCTTTGAGTCACCCACAGTTCCTTCTGCTGACGGACTGCAAGAACATATGGTACATAGTCTGATGTCTACAACATCTGCCACCTGATAGTTCACCGCTGCAAAATGAGAAGCACCTCCAGCATGCAGACACATGGAAGATATTCCTGTGAAAGTCAATGTACTTTAAAGAACAGATAAATATGTTTTTAACTAAGAATTTAGCAGAAAGAGTTTCCCACATTAACTAATCCCCACAACTAAATACTGTTTTGAAAAGACAGGCTGCATAATTTGTTCATCAACAAGGGCTGAAGAATATGCCCAGACAAAAAAAGAGAGGAGTCCCATCTCTACAGCTGAAGAAATTACAATGGATAAATATTCTACCAAGAGGACATGAGACAGTTGAAATGAACTTGCTGGATCTATGTCAATTTCTCTTGGACTCTTCTCTACATTCCTCTTTGAGTGAAATAGGCTATGGTCAAATGTCAATAATCAATGACTGATCACCATCATTGAATTCCAAAGAGTAAAAATGCATCAATTTGCTTAGCTTGTCTAGTATGGAAAAAAGATAAGGCTATTAATTACTGTGTAGAATGGTTTAGCACTTTCAGACTTTTTATTTATGATTTTGAATGTGCAGCTGGAAAGAGCTATGTTGAAGAGCAGAGGGATCATATAATTTAATTTTGAAATAAGTAGGCCAATGTGCTGTCTCTATACTTACCTCACAATCTGCTTGATGGTGGTTTTTGCCCTTATTTCAAATAGAGAAATTCATTAAGCCAAACGTATTTGTTAAATCTAAGTTCTGCTCTGGTTGCTTTGATTACCGTAAAAGTTTACATATAAGTAATGGTTGATGTCACCTGCCTTTAACAATAAGAAACAAACAACACAGGCCTCTCTAAATCTTGGCAGTTATTCTGATTTGCTATACTGGGGTATTGAATTGCTTCCAGACTCACCTTAAAGGTGAGAGAGAGTGGCTATTCACTTATAACATCTACAATTGGTAGACATGGCATAGCAAGCCACTGCTTGAGGGCCTGTCTCAGTTCTGTAGAATAATCTGATTCAAGGTCAATTTATTTCCAGGTCAGCTTTCTTACACCCAATGAGTGAGGTAGAATAAAGACATTATCCTTAATGAGTGTCCTCTGACAGCCTATCTTGATTCCACTATACAATTCCAAGTTGTCTGAGGCATTCGAATCATACATTCATGATAATCTCATGCTGACCAGATATATTTCTTTATTTCTTTTCTTTTCTATTTATGTGAAATGGCCTAACTAAAGCAAGTATACCATATAATAATTGTCATGACCAATGAAATATGGAATACAACATAATAGTTCTGAGATGCGGCTTTACAAAGTTTTGTAGAATTTCATTCCCTTTAGGGTTTTTATTTGGTATTCTACAAGCACAACACAAAACAGATCTGGAATTGTTTGCCATGATATGAGAGTCAGTGTGCAGAAGAAGCAGAGTCAGTTGAGCTGGACCATCAAAAGCAAATTCTTCCTAGCTTACTCAATAGTTTACTTCAGGCTCATGAACATAACTTTCATCAGTCACTGAAGTTCAGAAGAACCAAGACAAAACAGTCAAATAAAGAATCAAGAACATACAGATGAATGAATACATGGATAATTTACATAGGTTAGGACCATCTGCTTATATAAGCACCCTTATTCTTTCTAAAACATTACATTTAATTTGATTTCATTTAGAATAACTTTTTTGTTTTATAAAATAATGGCATGTTTTGATATACTATATTCATATATATATTAACCGTTATAACCAATTTTTAATTTTTACATAGTATTTCATCAATTACATGAGATTTTTACTATAATATTTATACTATATAATGAAGTATATTTCCAAAAATGTATATTAAAATGAGCATGGTAGGCATGTTTAATAAAAGCCAGACTAAACGATTACATCAGTTTGGGAAAATAAATTCATTTTCCATTCATATTAATTTCAACTTAGGGTGAAGCTTTAGGGATATCAACTCATTTGTAATGAAAAATCAAAAGAAATGTATATATGCGTATATGTCTGTGTGTACACAGAATTTAGGTACACATAAAAAAGTAAAAATTCATAAAAACAATATTCTTTAAAGTACGTGATTGTTGTAGGGACACTATCCCCAAGAAGACACAAATGTCTCCACACATTAGAAATGTAACTCAGAACAGATTAAGGTAATAATGCCACAGCACATTTTTAGGAAACACTTCTAAAATTAATATTGATGTGAAAATGATGTCGATTCAGTATAGACCAAAGATATTCACTTTTTCACGGCAAAGTTTTAGAAATGAAATGAAAAGTTGTTTAGATCACTAATACTTCTTGCTTTACTATGTGTGATGCTGCCTTAGTATTTGAATAGAGTCTCTCTGTCTCTCTCTGTCTCTCTCTGTCTCTCTCTGTCTCTCTCTGTCTCTCTCTGTCTCTCTCTGTCTCTCTCTCTCTCTCTGTCTCTCTCTCTCTCTGAGTGTGTGTGTGTATGTTAGGTTTCATAAGTCTTTTACTTAAAGAACATAGGAGACATTCTGTATACAGATGCACACTGAGCTCCAGGAACAACTTTACAAATATAAAATGCATTTTCCCAAACCATAGGAACTATTTAAGGTTACTATTATGAAACTTTCTTTTATTCAGAATTCTGTTGGGGTTTGAGACCCCATATGAACAACAATGCCAACCAACCAGAGCTTCCAGGGACTAAGCCACTACCCAAGCCACTACCCAAGCCACTACCCAAAGACTATACATGGACTGACCCTGGGCTCCATCCTCATAGGTAGCAATGAATGGCCTAGTAAGAGCACCAGTGGAAGGGGAAGCCCTTGGTCCTGCCAAGACTGAACCCCGAGTGAACATAATTGTTGGGGAGAGGGTGGTAATGGGGGGAGGGTTGGGAAGGGAACACCCATATAGAGGGGGAGGAGGAGGGGTTAGGGGGATGTTTGCCCAGAAACCGGGAAAGGGAATAACATTCGAAATGTAAATAAGAAATACTCGAGTTAATAAAAAGAAAAAAAAATTCTGTTACAAAGTAAATCCTTTATACCAAGAAACGTTAGTTAGATCCCATGGTTTCAGATATTTTAACATACAGTCATTTGGCTTCATTGCTTTTGGTTCTGTTTGGGTGCAGAATATTGTGGCAGGGCGAAATATGGATGGAATAAGTTTACTTAGTTCATAGTGGCCAAAAGAGAGTTGGAGCCTGAAAAGTGGAATAGATTGCACATATCCAAAAAAGAAAGAAAAAAGAAAAAAAGAGACCTTACCCTAATGACTTATCTTCTTCAAACTAAAATTCATCTCTTGAAGCTTCTACAATATCCCAGTGGTTTCTTGGGATTGGGGCTTAGTTTGTAAAATATGAGCCTTTGAAAAACATTAAAGAAAAAAAAAACCCTAACAATTCCCATAGGATAACTCCTCACAATATTCTCCATAGCATTAAAAATATTATTAAAGGATATTAGGCAGAATATTCTCCACGGGACTAGTTAGGGAGCAGTTATATAGTCTTATGAAGAGTCACCAGGAAACTTATAAATAATGTGAATGACAGGAGAAACACCAAAGGGAGAGAAATCTGAACAAAATCAATAGTTACTGAATGTTAACCATGATTTCTGCATAAGTGTACAGAATACCAGATTTTCTACTTTGTAGTGTCAATGCTACATTCAGCCTAATACATTAAAAGTGAGTAGAGTGAAGTATGTTATGATGTCAGAATTTCAACTATCTTCCAAGACACACATATCAATCTACTATTAACTACTGTACCAATACTGTTCTACATGCAGTGTTACTGTAGACTGTGACCAATAGATTACTGTAAGGCTTTCTTATACATTGTGAGAATTTGACCTCTAGTTAATTTTGTCTCTGTTCCCCTGGGAAGCTAATAGGGTGTTTTAACTCTACATTTCTAAATAAGATAAATTATGATAAAAATAACCACTATTTTTAAAGTTCATTTTGACTTGGAAATATAAAAATAATAGTTGATAAGTTGCCTTAGTTGTACTCTACCCTGAGGGCAATAATTCTTAAAAGACTCTCTCTCTCTCTCTCTCTCTCTCTCTCTATATATATATATATATATATATATATATATATATATATATATATTCTTTTTTTCTTTTCTTTTCTTTTTAATTAACTTGAGTATTTTTTATTTACATTTCGAGTGTTATTCCCTTTCCCGAATTCTGGGCCAACATCCCCCAAACCTCTTCCCCATCTTCCCCCCATTACCACCCTCCCCCCAACAATCACGATCACTGGGGCTTCAGTCTTGGCAGGACCCAGGGCTTCCACTTACACTGGTGATCTTACTAGGATATTCAATGCTACCTATGAGGTCAGAGTCCAGGGTCAGTCCATGTATAGTCTTTAGGTAGTGGCTTAGTCCCTGGAAGCTCTGGTTACTTGGCATTGGTGTTCATATGGGGTCTCGAGCCCCTTCAAGATTTCCAGTTCTTTCTCTGATTCCTTCAACGGGGGGTCCTGTTCTCAGTTCTGTGGTTTGCTGCTGGCATTCGCCTCTGTTTTTGCTATATTCTGGCTGTGTCTCTCAGGAGAGATCTACATCCGGCTCCTGTCTGCCTGCACTTCTTTGCTTCATCCATCTTGTCTAATTTGGTGGCTGTATATGTATGGGCCACGGGTGGGGCAGGCTCTGAATGGGTGTTCCTTCTCTCTCTGCTTTAATCTTTGCCTCTCTATTCCCTGCCAAGGGTATTCCTGTTCCCCTTTTAAAGAAGAAGTGAAGCATTCACATTTTGATCATCTGTCTTGAGTTTCATGTGTTCTAGGCATCTAGGGTAATTCAAGCATTTGGGCTAATAGCCACTTATCAATGAGTGCATACCATGTGTGTTTTTCTGTGATTGGGTTACCTCACTCAGGATGATATTTTCCAGTTCCAACCATTTGCCTATGAATTTCATAAAGTCATTGTTTTTGATAGCTGAGTAATATTCCATTGTGTAGAAGTACCACATTTTCTGTATCCATTCCTCTGTTGAAGGGCATCTGGGTTCTTTCCAGCTTCTGGCTATTATAAATAAGGCTGCTATGAATATAATGGAGCACGTGACTTTTTAATATGTTGGGGCATCTTTTGGGTATATGCCCAAGAGAGGTATAGCTGGATCCTCAGGCAGTTCAATGTCCAATTTTCTGAGGAACCTCCACACAGATATCCAGAATGGTTGTACCAGTCTGCAATCCCACCAACAATGGAGGAGTGTTCCTCTTTCTCCACATCCTTGCCAGCATTTGCTGTCACCTGAGTTTTGATCTTAGCCATTCTCACTGGTGTGAGGTGAAATCTCAGGGTTGTTTTGATTTGCATTTCCCTTATGACTAAAGATGTTGAACATTTCTTTAGGTGTTTCTCAGCCATTCGGCATTCCTCAGCTGTGAATTCTTTGCTTACCTCTGAACCCCAATTTTAATAGGGTTATTTGTCTCCCTGCGGTCTAACTTCTTGAGTTCTTTGTATATTTTGGATATAAGGCCACTATCAGTTGTAGGATTGGTAAAGATCTTTTCCCAATCTGTTGGTTACCATTTTGTCCTAACCACTGTGTCCTTTGCATTACAGAAGCTTTGCAGTTTTATGAGATCCTGATTATGGATGCTTGATCTTAGAGCATAAGCCATTGGTGTTTTGTTCAGGAAATTGTTTTCCAGTGCACATGTGTCAAAGAGGCTGCCCTAGTTTTCCTTCTATTAGTTTGAGTATATCTGGTTTACTGTGGAGGTCCTTGATCCACTTGGACTTAAGCTTTGTACAGGGTGATAAGCATGGATCAATTTGCATTCTTCTACATGTTGACCTCCAGTTGAACCAGCACCATTTGCTGAAAATGCCATCTTTTTTCCATTAGATGGTTTTGGCTCCTTTGTCAAAAATTAAGTGCCCCTAGGTGTGTGAGTTCATTTATGGGTCTTCAATTCTGTTCCACTGGTCTATCTGTCTGTCTCTGTACCAATACCATGCAGTTTTTATCACTATTGCTCTGTAATACTGCTTGAGTTCAGGGATAGTGATTCCCCCTGAAGTCCTTTTATTGTTGAGGATAGTTTTAGCTATCCTGGGTTTTCTCAACAATAAGAGATGAATGCCCACATATACATGGAAGTTGAACAATGCTCTACTCAACGTTAACCTGGTCAAGGAAGAAATAAAGAAAGAAATTAAAGACTATTTAGAATTTAATGAAAATAAAGGTACAACATACCCAAACTTATGGGACACAATGAAAGCTGTGCTAAGAGGAAAACTCATAGCTCTGAGTGCTTGCAGAAAGAAACAGGAAAGAGCATATGTCACCAGCTTGACAACACACCTAAAAGCTCTAGAAGAAAAAGAAGCAAATACACCCAGGAGGAGTAGAAGGCAGGTAGTTTTAGCTATCCTGGGTTTTTTGTTATTCCAGATGAATTTGCAATTTGTTCTGTCTAACTCTTTGAAGAATTGGATTGGTATTTTCATGGGGATTGCATTGAATCTGTAGATCGCTTTTGGTAAAATGGCCATTTTTACTAAATAAATCCTGCTGATCCATGAGCATGGTAGACCTTTCCATCTTCTGAGGTCTTCTTCAATTTCTTTCTTCAGAGTCTTGAAGTTCTTATTGTACAGATATTTTACTTGCTTGGTTAAAGTCACACCGAGGTACTTTATATAATTTGGGTCCATTATGAAGGGTGGCATTTCCCTAATTTCTTTCCAGGCTTGTTTCTCTTTTCTGTAGAGGAAGGCTATTGATTTATTTGAGTTAATTTTATACCCAGCCACTTTGCTGAAGTTGTTTATCAGCTTTAGTAATTCTCTGGTGGAACTTTTGGGATCACTTAAATATACATCATATCATCTGCAAATAGTGATATTTTGACTTCTTCTTTTCTGATCTGTATCCTTTGACCTCCTTTTGTTGTCTGATTGCTCTGGCTAGAACTTCAAGAACTATATTGAATAAGTAGGGAGAGAGTGGGCAGCCTTGTTTAGTCCCTGATTTTAGTGGGATTCCTTCAAGTTTCTCTCCATTTAGTTTAATGTTAGCAACTGGTTTGCTGTATATGGCTTTTACTATGTTTAGGTATGGGCCTTGTATTCCTATTCTTTCCAGAACTTTTATCATGAAGGGGTGTTGAATTTTGTCAAATGCTTTCTCAGCATCTAATGAAATGATCATGTGGTTTTGTTCTTTCAGTTTGTTTATATAATGGATCACGTTGATGGTTTTCCTATATATTAAACCATCCCTGCATGCCTGGGATGAAGCCTACTTGATCATGGTGGATGATTGTTTTGATGTGCTCTTGGATTCAGTTTGCCAGAATTTTATTGAGTATTTTGTGTCGATATTCATAAAGGAAATTGGTCTGAAGTTCTCTTTCTTTGTTGGGTCTTTGTGTGGTTTAGGTATAAGAGTAATTGTGGCTTCATAGAAGGAATTCGGTAGTGCTCCATCTGTTTCAATTTTGTGGAATACTTTGGATAATATTGGTATGAGGTCTTCTATGAAGGTCTGATAGAATTCTGCACTAAACCCGTCTGGACCTGGGCTCTTTTTGGTTGGGAGACCTTTAATGACTGCTTCTATTTCCTTGGGAGTTATGGGGTTGTTTAACTGGTTTATCTGTTCCTGATTTAACTTCAGTACCTGGTATCTGTCTAGGAAATTGTCCATTTCCTGCAGATTTTCAAGTTTTGTTGAATATAGGCTTTTATAGTAAGATCTAATGATATTTTGAATTTCCTCTGACTCTGTAGTTATGTCTCCCTTTTCATTTCAGATTTTGTTAATTTGGACACACTGTCTGTGTCCTCTGGTTAGTCTGGCTAAGGGTTTATCTATCTTGTTGATTTTCTCAAAGAACCAACTTTTGGTTCTGTTGATTCTTTCTATGGTCCTTTTTGTTTCTACTAGGTTGCTTTCAGCTCTGAGTTTGATTATTTCCTGCCTTCTATTCCTACTGGGTGTATTTGCTTCTTTTTGTTCTAGAGCTTTTAGGTGTGATGTCAAGCTGGTGACATATGCCCTTTCTTGTTTCTTTCTGCAAGCACTCAGAGCTATGAGTTTTCCCCTTAGCACAGCTTTCATTGTGTCCCATAAGTTTGGGTATGTTGTACCTTCATTTTCATTAAATTCTAAAAAGTCTTTAATTTCTTTCTTTATTTCTTCCTTGACCAGGTTATCATTGAGTAGAGCATTGTTCAATTTCCACGTATATGTGGGCGTTCATCTCTTATTGTTATTGAAGACCAGCTTTAGGCCCTGGTGGTCTGATAGCACGCATGGGATTATTTCTATCTTTCTGTACCTGTGGAGGCCCATTTTTTGACCAATTATATGGTCAATTTTGGAGAAAGTACCATGAGGAGCTGAGAAGAAGGTATATTTTTTTGCTTTAGGATAGAATGTTCTATAAATATCTGTTGAATCCATTTAGTTCATGACTTCTCTTAGTCTGTCTATGTCTCTGTTTAACTTCTGTTTCCATGATCTGTCCATTGATGAGAGTGGGGTGTTGAAGTCTCCCACTATTATTGTGTGAGGTGCAATGTGTGTTTTGAGCTTTAGTAAGGTTTCTTTTACGTATGTAGGTGCCCTTGTATTTGGGGAATAGATATTTAGGATTGAGAGTTCATCTTGGTGGATTTTTCCTTTGATGAATATGAAGTGTCCTTCCTTATCTTTTTTGATGAATTTTAGTTGAAAATTGATTTTATTTGATATTAGAATGGTTACTCCAGCTTGCTTCTTCTGACTATTTGCTTGGAAAGTTGTTTTCCAGCCTTTCACTCTGAGGTAGTGTCTGTCTTAGTCTCTGAGGTATGTTTCCCGTAGGCAGCAGAATGCAGGGTCCTCGTTGTGTATCCAGTTTGTTAATATATGTCTTTTTATTGGGGAGTTGAGGCCATTGATGTTGAGAGATATTAAGGAATAGTGATTATTGCTTCCTGTTATATTCATATTTGAATGTGAGGTTATGTTTGTGTGCTTTTCTTCTCTTTGTTCTGTTGCCAAGACGATTAGTTTCTTGTTTCTTCTAGGGTATAGCTTGCCTCCTTATGTTGGGCTTTACCATTTATTATCCTTTGTAGTGCTGGATTTGTAGAAACATATTGTGTAAATTTGGTTTTGTAATGGAATATCTTGGTTTCTCCATCTATGTTAATTGAGAGTTTTGCAGGATACAGTAACCTGGGCTGGCATTTGTGTTCTCTTTGGGTCTGTATGACATCTGTCCAGGATCTTCTGGCTTTCATAGTTTCTGGCAAAAAGTCTGGTGTGATTCTGATAGGTCTCCCTTTATATGTTACTTGACCTTTTTCCCTTACTGCTTTTAATATTCTTTCTTTATTTTGTGCATTTGGTGTTTTGACTATTATGTGATGGGAGGAGTTTCTTTTCTGGTCCAATCTATTTGGAGTTCTGTAGGCTTCTTGTATGCCTATGGGTATCTCTTTCTTTAGGTTAGGGAAGTTTTCTTCTATGATTTTGTTGAATATATTTACTGGTCCTTTGAGCTGGGAGTCTTCACTCTCTTCTACACCTATTATCCTTAGGTTTGATCTTCTCATTGAGTCCTGGATTTCCTGTATGTTTTGGACCAGTAGCTTTTTCCGCTTTACATTATCTTTGACAGTTGAGTAGATGATTTCTATGGAATCTTCTGCTCCTGAGATTCTCTCTTGTATCTCTTGTATTCTGTTGGTGAAGCTTGTATCTATGGCTCTTTGTCTCTTTTAAGTACATTGAAAGCTCTATGTATCTGTATTTGATATGAGACATTGGATGGAGAACTGGACCAATATTTAGATTCTGCAACCACATTATGCACAGGGTTGTGGCTGATGAAACATCTCAAGCAGAAAAAAAGCCCTCAATTTCTGCTACAATGTACCCTGAATATTGTAAGTATTAGCATACCAAACATTTTTTGTGAATTTCATGAATGTAATCTTATTTAATTGTATGTAATTCTTCTTCCTTTGTAAACATTGCACAGTTACACAAAAGTACTATAATAATACAATATTGAGCTTGATCCTTTTCTAAGGCAAAATTTCTGAATGTTAGAAATGACACATACCAATACATAATAAAAGTTTAGCTGTTTGTTGTTAAGTCAGAGAAAGTTGTCTAGTTTGTTAACAATCTTGAAGTTTGTCAGGTATCATTCAGGTTAGAAATAGTTGAGAACTGATAAATCTTTTCTTCTAAACATAGTAATATGATCTCATAATGGACACAATGATTACTTCATGTGGTAGAAAAAAAAGTTGAAAATAAATGCCTTTTTTGCATATTAAATAAAATTTTAACTACTTAACCACCATGAAAAATTAAAGAATATTTTGAAATTGAAATAAATAGGAAAATATTTGGTTAGTAAATTTAAGATAATGTAAGAGAACGCACATATACCACCAAAACTTATCTACATGTATGTTAGACGTGATGCAGAGAAATAGAACATTGTCCAATATATAAAAGTCAATAAATACTCTAAAAGTTATAAAATATAGTGAAAAGTGGTCAGTTTGACTTTAAGAAAATCTATCATATGGTAGTTTTTTCTGATTGCTATAAGATGAAAAGTTGTTGTGTTTTGTGTGCAAATTTTTAATTGTAAATGTTACTACTTGTTACATTTAAATCTGTTGTTTATTATAAAATTCAAGTGTTAAATTTTTTAAATGGATTTATTTTTTTTCACTTTGTACATTTCTTTTTTTTTTATTTACTTGAGTATTTTTTATTTACATTTCGAGTGTTATTCCCTTTCCTGATTTCTGGGCCAACATCCCCCTAACCCTTCCCCCTCCCCTTCTTTATGGGTGTTCCCCTCCCAATCCTCCCCCCATTGCCGCCCTCCCCCCAACAATCTAGTTCACTGGGGGTTCAGTCTTAGCAGGACCAAGGGCTTCCCCTTCCACTGGTGCTCTTACTAGGATATTCATTGCTACCTATGAGGTCAGAGTCCAGGGTCAGTCCATGTATAGTCTTTAGGTAGTGGCTTAGTCCCTGGAAGCTCTGGTTGCTTGGCATAAATCAGAACTGGCAATAAACTCCACTTTTAAAAAATTTGATGTCGGGAGACAGGAGATGGAGAGAGGGTGAGAAGCCATGGCATGTGATGTTAAGATTCTGCTCTGTGTGTTTACACATTTTTATTAATATTCTCAAGGGATGGATGTTACTGGGCTTTGTATGTTTAAGTGGGCAATTATATCTTATCAATTGGATCTAAGATTACTGTGTTGTGTGTTCTTTTATGTGATGGTTTTGAAAGATAGAGTTTTAAATTAGTTCAAAACTCATCAACAGGATCTGCCTCAGGAAGACAGATTGTTAAAAATGCAGGAAAACTGGTTCAGAGACACTGTCTCTCCTGCTTATCACTGGACTGAGTAAATGAGTAATGGGTTTTGTTCTGCCCCTGTGATGTTTGTTCAAGTCCCCTTTGTGCTTCAGATGCAGATGCCTCATCAACTCTGACAAACATTTACCCTAAAGGACTATCAGGATCTGTTCTCAGGAGAATGCTTGACCTTTCCCCTCATTCAAACCCTAAAGTCTTAAGAACAATCCTGTGACTTTGAGAGTTTACCCTTGTGACATTTTTGGTATTTCCTTTTGACATCCCCCCATCTCCTCGAACTTGTGACTTCTTCCTTTAAAAAGCCCTTCTCCCAGCCACTCCGGGTTGACACCTCTGTCTCCTGCATGGGATACGTGTCCGCCCAGAGATCTCCGTAATAGGTCTCCGTAATAAACCTCACCTTTGCATATTACATCCAAAATGGTCTCTCTGTGTCTGGGGTCCATGAATCCCGAGACTTGAGTAAGGGTCTCTCTTCAGGGATCTTTTAGTTTGAGTGTAGGAAAGTGTGCAACGGCAGGAGACAATGGGCCGCCACGGAGTTGGGATGTGATTCCGCCTAGATATCTAGCACATATCTTGGGGAACCGTGGTGCAGACCTAGCAGGGTAAAAGACACCATTACTTTTTTATTTTTATATTTTTACAACAGATGGTGAACCAAGGTGATGGGCCAGAATCCACTAATAATCTTAAGAGTTGAGAGAAAGTATTTTCCAAGTAAGAGGAGGCCCGTGCCATGTTAAGTCATGCGATATCTCAAGCACAGGAATTCAACAAAGAAATGGGGAAGTAGCCTGGGCTAGCAGGCTATTGGTCTCCTGCTGTGTGATAAGTAATGGCAGCTAAGAGAGTTAGAGATTAAAAGCTGCTTTTTAAAGAAAGTTGTTTAGAAAGTCTTTCAGGATACTCACATTCTTTTTAACGTTGGCTCCACAGGAACTTTGGGTTGAAATCCTAGTTAGACAAGCTACTTCTTTATTACAGGTATTATTAAAAGGTGATTAAGTTTGTTTTTAGAAAGAAGAGAGTAAAGAGATTACCTCAATCAGGTGGGGATTTTCATCCACGGTTCAGAACTTAGATAGGGAAAAATTAGTCACTACCTCCAAGTAGAGAGTTGTGATTGAATGTCTGTAACACCAGGGAGAGTGAATGCAGGCATATATTGTAGAAGTTATTAAGGTTAAAGAAAAATCTGTGGCTCCGGGTAGAGAGCTTAACAAATTCAGATATTTTAGGCAAAAGTCCTGGTTTGATATGTTGCTTATTGATATTGGAATTGATAGAATGTATTTGGTTTGTTTTATGAATTACCCTGCTAAAGGCCATATGACTCATTGATGCCGGCTAGGGAGGGTTTGTGGTTACTTTTGATATTTACCACAACAGGAAGCTCAAATTCTCTTAATGTGGGCTCCACGGGAATTTTGGATTCATTTCCTGATATCATAGAGTACAAAAGCCTATCAGGCTCATTGTTTAGCTTACTTCCTTTTTAAAAAATTGTTTAGTCTTCATGATGGGTGTGACTTTGAGTTTTATGGTTATATTATTACTCTGGGAGAGAGTGAAAGATACAAGCTTTTCTGGTTACAGTATTTTGGGAGAAAGATTTTGTCTTTTGTGCCTTTAAAAAGTGTGATTAGGCTCTGGAAACCTCACAGAGTCATACTGATCAGATTTGATAGAGGTAGACTGCCTGAAAAATTTATTCAGGAGAATCAAACAAAAAGATATCTCGATTCTAAACTTTTGTCTTGAGAGCTGTATTTTACAGAGTGTGCCTACTTGGATTCCTGATCTCAAGGACTTTCAGCTGGGTCCAGTCAGGGCACATCGGCTACAGCATTTGCTTCATTCTTCCTACACCCTACCCCCAAGGATATCTCAACATCCATGTACAGCTTGAAGAAGTTATGGAGGAGTCATCGTCCCAATTCCCTGGACTTTGGAGGGCTGAAAGTGGTTATTCTAAGGTTGTTTTTATGAGGAATTTAAAATTGCTTGTAATTTAACAGGGAGGAATTAGCTAGATTGAATTGTAAAGTCATAATCTCATTTGGTAACTAAGCTTAAATCATATTTTTGTTTGGGTATAGAATTTATTTGTCAAAAAAGTTTAAAAGTACAAGGTTTAGAGCCAGTCCTTCTATTGTTGTCATTACGAACTTCTCAGATGATTTCACCTGTGAGTTAAGATTCAAATAGCAAGTCATGGCTCTGAGTTTGTGAGAGTACTTTCAAGATAAAATTTAGGATATGGAGACAACAGTTCAGATTATCTTATATAGACAGATGGTTTTCAAAATGTCAGATATACACAAAATTTGAGATTTAAAGTTATTTATCTTTTGTTGAGACATATTTGCTCCTAACAGTTCCCCTTTGGCGGATTTAATGAAGAATGTGAACATCTCTACCTCCAGGCGAGGCAGTACTTTGTGGCTAGGCAGCCACTGGACAAAACTGCCTGTTTCATCTGCAGACTAATACTGTCCAGAAAAGGACAAATTATGCAGAATAGTTGACTGATAAACCCTGCCAAGACAGGGTGATTAGCCCTTCAAAATCTGCAGTTCAAGAGTCTGTCAGTTGATTTTGGGCCAGAAGGCTGAAGACTTGTGCTCACATGTTACTAACAGGGGACTGTGCTAGTGGAGATTTGTCTCTCCAAACTCTCAGTTCTGGAAGGCGTGTTAGGCTTCCTATGTGTATAGATATTTGGTCATTCTCAGATTTCTGACGGGGTTGAAGACTGATTATAGTCTCATAGCCTATCAGGCTGTATACCTCTGAATATACATATTTTATTGGATAGTTATCCGATAGTATACAAGCTAACCAAGATATAATATAGATTTTAAATCTCTCTTAAGGTGGAATGGATAACTAAATGTTCTGTTTAACTGATATAGTGATGGACTGGGTGTTGAGAATATCATATGCTGTATAAATTGTAGAATGGTAATAATTGTACGCAATTTATATATAAGTGAAAAGTCTTTTTAACTGGACAAAAAGGGGGAAATGTTGTGGTTTGCCGGAAGTTATCTGTATTTTGATGCTAATTCCACTACCCCAAGGACAGCTGCCTAGTCACATACTCAGGAATCAGGTGACTTCACCAGAACCTCCCCATTGAATTTGTAAAGTACAGTTGAGGGGCAGGTACAGGAGAGGAGGAGGCCTGTCATTGGAGGAGAAGGAAGGATGGGTGGGAGAGAAGTTTGAAGGAAGAGGAGGAGACTAGAACAGAGAAAGGAGAGACAGGAGACAGGAGGAGAGGGGGAGAAGGCATGGCAGGTGATGTTAAGATTCTGCTCTATGTATTTACAGGTTGTTATCAATGTTCCTAAGGGATGGATGGTACTGGGCTTTGTGTGTTTAAGTGGACAATTATATCTTACCAATTGGGTCAAAAAAAAGTTGATGTCACTGCCTATTAAATGTCATCTGATATATACAGCTAAATTATTAAATATCTGTATTTCTGGAACAATTTGTGTGAACTGTAGGGCATAGTTTGTGGCATGTAAGTTATCACTAACCTTAAACTATTTCATTTGTAGAAATCTTGGATTAATGATCTATGGATGGGTATCTAAACTCGTTCTTCAAAGCAAAATATTGAAATTAACTTTGTAGTAAAAAATTTCAACGTCAATTACTCTTTCCCGACCTATTCAATATAGTATTCAATGTCCTATCCAGAGCAATTAGACAGCAAAAGAAGGTCAAAGGGTTACGAATTGGAAAGGAAGAAGTCAAAATATCACTATTTGAAGATGATATGATAGTATGCTTCAGTGATCCCAAAAATTCCTCCAAAGAACTCCTAAACCTGATAAACAACTTCAGTAAAGTGGCTGAATATAAAATTAACTCAAACCAATTAGTAGCCTTCCTCTACTCAAAGAATAAACAGGCTGAGAACAAAATTAGGAAAAGGGAAAATCCTACACAATCATCACAGATTATATAAATACCTTGGTGTGATTCTAACTAAGCAGGTGAAAGATGTATATGACAAAGACTTCAATTCTCTGAAGAAAGAAATCTAAGATCTCAGAAGATGTAAAGATCTCTCATGCTCATGGATTAGCAGGATTAATATAGTAAAAATGGCCATCTTGCTGAAAGCAATCTACAGATTCAATGCAATCCCTATCAAAATTCCAACACAATTCTTCATAGAGTTAGAAGGAGCAATTTTCAAATTCATTTGGAATAACAAAGCAATGAAATAACAAAAATGGGGCACAGAACTAAATAAAATTCTCAACTGAGGAATATCAAATAGACAAAAAGGACATAAAGAAATGTTCAACATCCTTAGTCATCAGGGAAATGCAAATCAAAACAACCCAGCAGCAAACCACTGAACTGAGAATAGGTCCCCTATTGAAGGAATCAGAGAAAGAACTGGAAGAGCTTGAAGGGGCTCGAGACCCCAAAAGTACAACAATGCCAAGCAACCAGAGCTTCCAGGGACTAAGCCACTACCTAAAGACTATACATGGACTGACCCTGGACTCTGACCCCATAGGTAGCAATGAATATCCTAGTAAGAGCACCAGTGGAAGGGGAAGCCCTGGGTCCTGCTAAGACTGAACCCCCAGTGAACTAGTCTATGGGGGGAGGGCGGCAATGGTGGGAGGGTTGGGAGGGGAACACCCATAAGGAAGGGGAGGGGGGAGGGGGATGTTTGCCCGGAAACCGGGAAAGGGAATAACACTCGAAATGTATATAAGAAATACTCAAGTTAATAAAAAAAAAAAAAAAAAAAAAAAAAAAAAAAACAACCCTGATATATCACCTCACACCAGTCAGAATGGGTAAGATCAAAAACTCATGTAACAGCAGATGATGGCAAGGATGTGGAGAAAGAGGAACACTCCTCCATTGTTGATGGGATTGCAAGCTGGGACAACCACTGTGGAAATCAGTCTGGTGTTTTCTCAGAAAACTGGACATAATACTACCTGAGAACCCAGCTATATCATTCCTTGGCATATAACCAAAAGATGGTCCAACATTTAACAAGAAAACATGCTCCACTGTGTTCATAGCAGCCTTATTTATAATAGTAAGAAGCTGGAAAGAACCCAGATGTCCAACAGAGGAATGGATACAGAAAATGTTGTATATTTACACAATGGTGTACTGCTCAGCTATTAAAAACAGTCAATGACTTCATGAAAATATTCAAGAAAATGGATGAAATTAGAAAATATCCTGAATGAAGTAACCCAGTCACAAAAAATCACACATGGTCTGCACTCAGTGATAAGTTCATATTTGCCCTAAAGCTCGGAATAACTCAGAAATAATTCATATACCATATAAAGCTCAAAGTGTGGAGTTTTCAGTCCTTCTTAGTAGGGGGAACAAAATACTCACAGGAGGTAGAGTATGGGAGGGACTTAGGAAGATGTGAGTGGAGGGAAGGAGGAAAGGGTCCAGAATCAGGTATGGAGGAGACAGGGATGATACACAGATGGTCCTGAATTTGAACAGAGATGTGTAGCCATGGGGGATGGGGAAACAGAGGTAGCCACCAAGTCCCAGATGCCAAGAATGCAAGAAGCTCCCAGGACCCAACAGGGATGAGATTAGCTGAACTGCCCAACAAAGGGGAGGGAGAACCTGTAGAGACCCAGACCGCAACCCCTGGTTGGGAGGTGGGGCCACCTACTCATCTCCAATTTTTAACCCAGAATTCCTCCTGTCTAAAGGAAATATGGAGAGAAAGTGTGGAGCACAGACTGATGGAAAGGCCATCCAGAGACTGCCCCACCTGGGGATCCATCCCATATGCAGACACCAGACCCAGACACTACTGCTGATGCCAATAGTGCTGTAGTGCTTGCTGACAGGAGCCTGATATGGATGTCTCCTGAGAGGCTCTGCCAGAGCCTGCAAATACAGATGTGAATGATCGCAGCCAAACATTAGGCTGAGTATGAGGTCCCCATAGAGGAGTTAGAGAAGGGACTGAAGGAGTTGAAGGGGTTTGCAATGCCATAGGAAGAACAACGATATCAACCAACCAGACCCAGAGCTCCCAGGGACTAAACCACCAACTAAAGAGTACACATGGAGGGACTCATGGCTCCAGCTGCATGTGTAGCAGAGGATGGATTATCCAGCATCAATGGGAGGAGGGACTCTTGATCCTGTAAAGGCTTGATGTTCAGGGTAGGGGTGCCAGCGGGGAAGCAGCAATGGGTGGGTGGAAAGCAGAGCGCCCTCATAGAAGAAGGGGACAGGAGATGGGACAGGGTGTTTCCAGAGGGGAAATAAGGAAATGGGATAACATTTTAAATGCAAATGAATAAAAATCCAATTAAAAAGTTTAATTGCAAGAAACATGTATATAAACTTCAGAAATTTATTATTAATATATATTAAGAAGTTACTGAAATTCACAACAAGAGTTGGAAGAGTTCTTCGTACTGCTTATCATGTGTAGCCAAAATGTTCACATGATCATCTTTCGGTAACTCGAAAGTTCTCCAATTAAAGCCTCTGTAAAGTGCTGTACTTGGCTAAGGATACATACTAGGTTGATGAAATGATTGCTTTAATAATATAAAAACACAAAAAAATGGTTTTAAATTTCAATATGAATTCATTTGTTCCCATTTCTCTAAAATGTTCCGCTTTTAATTTTCTATTTCTAAGACTTTAAGAAGGCATAACCAATGATGATAATACTCAACTTCTTCTTTACATTTCAATTTATATGCAGTAGCCCAGAAGACAGCAACATTATTCTCAATATAACATTCATTACTTAAAAGAACAGCTACTTGGCATATGAAGCTCTCCTGAAATCATATTTGATTTTTAATATTGAAACTATTTTTTTCTTATATCATTAAAATTTTTACTCAGAAACCTAAACAGATAATCTTTCTCAACTTTAGCCATGTTTTTGAATGTTAGATCTTTCTCAGTCTAAGAATGACATTAAGTGAAAGGTGTTTATCTCCTGGTGGATGGAGTAAGGGGTTTGAGGATATATTAAGCCAATTTTTGTCAAAACTTCTCAGGATATTAGATGTTGTGATGTCAACAAGATCAGGAAGATGATATGAGACTCTGCTTGCATTTGCTGGACTCCAAACCTGAGTATCACGGCCTGATCTTTCCAGTGTCCAGATTGGCCTCTCCAAAATGCTCAGCACATCTATTATTGCTATTATGGGAAAGTCTCCAAATCGATCAGTATTTTTAGTTCATTTATAGTTACTATGTTCTTATTTTCATTTTTTAGTGTAATTATCTTTACTCCCTTATGTAATAGCATAAAATAAACATGTCAGAAATCAAATCAGAACACTTCAGAAATGTAAAACACTGTTTAAGATTCATATACCGATTTGCAGCCATTGACCTCTTATTAACAAGACTAGCCAGTGCCTTGTGCCACCTATTATAAAGTAATAAAGTGATTGAACCACTTGTTATTAAGAAAGATCATGTTCTGTCCCATGTTAAGAAGTCTGCCTGCTTCTCCTCTCTGAAGCTTCTTTTTTCCTCTTTTCCTCTTCATTCTGCACATTGCTCTTAAATTGTTGTTACATATAGTTTCTAAGTTATTCCACTCTGCATTCTCATTCTAATCTTGCCTTCTAATCCTGATGTCACAATAACGCTCTTACTCTCAATTCTCTCAATGCTATGCCTATACTTTTAAGTTCTTCTTGAGTTCAGTTCTGTCTAAAATGTTCTAAAAAGCATCTCCTCAGCTCAGTTCCCTCTCACAGTTCAATTCTTCTCAATTCATTTCCTCTCATCTCAGCTCAGTTCTAACTCTTCTCTTTTTTCTCAGCACTTAAACATCTTTCAGAATACATGATCACATGTTAAAAAGTTCATCAAAAGTTCACACATAAAAATCAAATCATAGATTTAAATAGAAGTTTATAATGGAGAATGTTTACACGCATATCCATTAGGAGTAATTATCTGGCTAAACATCTATCACCTGTCACAAATCCACATGCTCATTATATTTTGAAAACCATAACTAAGTTATTAGTGAAGTTTTGTATAGATAACCCAGTCAATATTTTATCTTCTGTCCTAGCACCTATAATAAATCCTTAGTTCCCTTTTTATGACCTTTGGTTAATTATTTTACAACTTCTTGGAATGTTCTCTGAGTTGGAGAAAATCTGGTTACTCTCCAAGAGCAATTAACTGGTGACACATGGGAGATTGGCAGAGTTTTCATTGCAGTTTTGACTATCAGAAAAGGGCTTAATAGCAGTTACACTATTAAAGAACTTATTAATCACTGATATAATTTTAGGGATTCTTAAAGGATCATCAGTAAGACTTAAGAAGTCATCTATATGCCTATATAGCATAACTACAAGACAGTATGTATTTGTAGATCTGCAAAGAGCTCTTCTCCAAAGGTGTGGGCCAATACCTAGTTCTTGTTATATATGTTTAATGACAACAGGAAAACATATTAATAGCATGAATCTTTCCAAAAATGAATTCTTTGGTGACCTTTTTTAATAAAAACAAATCTGTTGCAGATTATATTATCAAAAGCAGACCATCTCAGGAAGATCACCTACTAGTTATTAGCTTGTCCTATTACAGCTCCTGACACTTCCCAATCCCAGGTCTCTTAACACCTGTTATAGGTTACTGTGATGTACATTCAACTCAATGTCCCCCAAAAAATGCCAAGCCAGCATGTCTATGTAACTCTGTTTAGCTATCTGTTGTCAAAACTCACACTGTCTCCCTTTATCCACATTTCTCAGCATCTAATTCATGCCATTGTGAGTCCAACTAACTTTTTTAAAAGTATACAGACTTTAAAGATTTTCGGACACATGTTGAGACCTGTTTTGCATGACATAATATCTATTAGCATTTGTATTGGGGCACCTGACACCACACCACTCTTTACTCATGAATGCTGTTTCATTGTCATTTATTTCTGTCCATTCATACATTAATGAAATCTATGTTGATTCTTCATCTTAGCTACTGAGAACTATGGAAAAAGCACAAATATGTGGGTATCTCTTAGATAGTGTGATTCCACAAATGATGAACTGGAAAGAAAGTAGAAATACCTTCAGCTTATTTGCCAATAAACCTCAAACTCAACTGAACTCAAACTGAATCCAGCTACTTTCCCTGTAAAGGCACCTCCCCAGTATAAAAGGAGAAACAAAATATATTTATGGTTTGGCTCAAAGTTTCAATAAATGTCTCAGCATTAGCAGAGATAGACTATCAAAAATGCCTTCCAGATATTAAGCAAAATGAAGGAAGTAATAAAAGAAGTAACAGAAAAAACTTAGTATTTTATAGTATATACTCTAGACTACTAGATAAGTGAATAGGAAAGATAAGACTTGGTGTACATTGGTACAAGATACCCTAGAAAATTCCTGTATTGTTTTCTTTGGTGCAGTACATCATCTTTTTATTCATAAAGGACAGTATTATCATTTTAGTAGGGAATACGAAAATCATTTGTTTGAGATACTAAATATCAGACATAGGCATATTTCCAATGATTAAAAGGTCTCAGAATTAATGAAAATATTGTACCCATAAACATTCAGCAGGGAATCAATGAGTCAGTTTTGTGGGAAATATTATTAGTTTTCATTATCTTTTAAATGAGTCATATGTGGTCATTTATGTTGGATAACAATTTTAACAACGTTCAATGAATTATTTAATAGACTTACAATTACAATATAACAGTATTACTATCATATATATATATATATGTATGTATATATATATGATTGAAAATGTATAAGAAATTGTAAAAATTAAGTAGTTCCACAGGAAACCTGTGTTTATCTAAACATTTTTCTAATGGATAAATAGATAATTCATTTGTGATCTCTATAATAGGTATGTAAATATAATTGTAACGTTCATTACAAACTTTCTTATGAAGAGATAGAACTTTAATGCCTTCCTAATTTTAATGAGAAATTATGAGATATAAGTTGCTTCACTTATTTCTGAAGTTCCAGTGAGACATGTTGTGATAATCATTTGTCTGTATTATTCCTGACAATTTCAAGTATCAGATACTATAATGAAATCTAATCCTATACTTTTATATGTGAAAAATTTTGAGTTGTATTCAATACCCACAACATTTGGAAAAATTACAGATCACTATTTCTCTTAAATTTGGGGTCCATATCCTTAATTATAAGAAGACAACCATGTAGCAAATACAATTCATCACTGTTTAATTAAAGTTAAAATTTATGTGTGAATTGAAATGAAATCTGAGCTCTTAGGATAAGTTCTAGTATTGAAGGTGCCAGAGGTCATATATAATAATTTATTTCATGAGTTTTTCTTTCTATTCCACATCTACAGTGATACTCACTGTTGACCTCCATGTTGACACATCCTTGCTTTAATACAGCAGAGTGAAGATAAGAGAATTTCCCAGAAAAGAAGAGCTACTGGTAAAGTAAAATGTTAAAAAAGAAAGAAAGAAAGAAAAGAAATAGGAAGAAAGGAAAAAGAAATAGGTCCTTTTTCTACATATTAAGAATCTATTTTCCAGATTACATATTCCTGTATGGTATACTATAACCAGGATACTTTGTCTTGTATTTATGTAACTTGGGAAATAACGAGATTTTCATTTCCCTGTGTGTAAAGTTGTGTTTCAGTTTATTCTTCTTCTAATCCTCATTTTTATGGCTTTCCTTAATTCAAACAGGTAATTTTATTAAACATGCCGTAATACTCATGTGCTCCTCAAGGATAGGCTATCAAATAGTTTCAATATCTTTCAGAAAGTTTACCTGATGTGTGAACTGAAAATACCATTATTCTGGAAATTATTAAATCTCAGAAACATTAATTCTATCATTCTTCATGGTATTTCATTTACAATATGCTTATTTAATCACATGTCATATTTCTCAATGACATGCCAATAGTCGTTTTTTTCTTATTTAAATACTATAAATTATATTTTACATCACAAATGTTCCAAGACTTTTTTTTTACTAAAGTATGTTTTCAATAAAAGAAATTCTGCTGTATAAATTTGGCTAAAATATCTTAATTTAATGTCTTTAAATTCACATTCTAATGTATTTTTAATGAATTTCTACTATTGTGTCCTTCTATACAGTCATCTACCCAAAATACTGTGTCCAACAAATACTATCTCCTGGAATATTCTTGAAAAATACTATCGGTAAGAATTTTAAGATACAAAATATCCCATGGTATGGGTTTAATCATTCAACAATAGAATTCACTAAAAAGAATAGAAATATACAAATTAAATGTCAGTGTTAGATAAGTTTTTCAAAGCCAGTTTCTTTCACTTGTCACCGTGAACTACACAAGGAACAAGACTACCTTTAAGGAACCAGATTGCACACCTTTGAATAATTTTGACCCTGGCATGCCAGTGACACTGATCATTGTACATCAATGAGACCTCTGATGCTTTGACCAAATAACAATTTCCTTTTCATTTTCTCCCTAAACTTAATCTTATGGATTGACTGCAATAGCAGGCATAAATTGTAAACATCTTGTCAAGAATGCTTCTTTGTATGAGGGAAAAGTACTAGCCAGCCTATCAAGTTCAAAATAGGATCATCCCCTATTCTGTTGAAGTTACATTAAACACAGACACAGGGCGACAGGGAAAGATAAACGTGGGGAGGGGAAAACTGATGAAGCCCATCAAGAGAAAGTATTTTTCTCCATTGAATAAGAATAAAACCTTAAAAAGTAATTGCTATGCCTTCTTGTATAAGCCTAAGAAAAGAAATACTTGAAGAGTGGAATATATACATTGTTTCTACAAGGAAAACCTATGGAATGTTTTTAAAGCACTGATTCAGAAATTGCTGTGGTCTCAGCCCAATCTCAATTACAGTGTTGTAAACTGATGCTAAGCTTCATTGTGCCATTTTCTGTTAAGTATAGGCATAGAAGCAGCAGTACTGAGTAGAGGACAGTTTTAAAAATCAGTATTTGCTACATCATACACAGCAAATTGTCTGGAATACAGATTTTATATATATATATATATATATATGTTATGTAAAATTACCATATTTTTTCTTAATTTAACTTTTGACAATCATTTTTCTACATTGATTGTAATCTCTTCCATATGTACATGATACACACACACACATGTACACACACACACACATACACAGACAGGTATATATCTATGTGCATTAGTTTTGATGGGCACTAGGCATTTACTGCATATAATCCTTGTGCTTACAGTGTACTACAAACCTGAGAATGCAGCCTACTACAATCCTGAAGTCTCACTGAAGTTAGAACTCCAGAGTAGTAGCTTCTGCTTCTTTGTCAAACTTAGGATAATTGCTTGAGGGCCTAGCAATGTACCTGCCTGTTGCAGTTACTGACAGCCAAGATATATTCACAGTTGCCTTAAAAATTACTCTGAGGCTTAAGTGTCTACTCCACTACTACACAGAGACAAATGAAAAACTCACCTGGGTCTGTATTCCATTCCCTAAACACCAACTCCATAATTATGAATAGCAGTACAGACAGCAGTGCCAGTTTTCTATTTTCCACATTGTAACTAATATATTAATGTAAATTCAAAATTACTAACATATTAGGGGTTAATATTTTTCTGTTTCTTCGGATTCATCTTGTATTTTCTTGGAAAATAACTACTAACATTTAAAGATTTCTGCCTTCAGAAAAAAATGACTCTTTTCATTAACTATTATTCTGAATCACAACAGAAAACAGAAAAAGAAAAACAATCTCCCAACCCAAGAATAAATGGAATCAATGAGATATCGCTCTACTTCCCTTATACTATATTTAAAAACTATTATTTTGTAAGTATTGTTAGAATGAAAGGATAAAATAAAATAGGTGATCATACACTGTACATACATGTATATTCATGTTAAACATACAATATGTATTCTAAGCTGGAAAAGAAAAAGCTCACTCAATCTCAACCCTAGACAGAGAACTACACAAAGTAAGCAAGACTGAGAAAAGAGAGGCATGACCCCTCTTGATTTCCCTTTGCCAACTGATCAGCCACAAGTCGTATACATACAGGTAACATTTTAGAGATAGAGAGCATCATATTTATGTATTTCAGAATATAGATAATAATAATTAAAGAAGCCATGGATTTGACAGAGACAATGTCTGGCAGAAGAAAGGAAAAGAAAATAGATTCTCAGTGGAATGGCTTTAAAGATGAGAGCATGGTGAGACTTTGAGTGTGTCAGCTAACATCACTAGCAAAGTTCACAGCATCCGTGATGCCCTGACCCTTAAAAGCTTCTGTTTCCCTCTTCTGTAATGAAATCTGAGCTTTGCATGTAGTCGGGTTTCATAGAATTTTTTCCCAACCACACTGGGTAATATGAGAAGCCTCACCAACATGATTGTTCAAACATAAGCTGAGCAAGGATGGCACCAGTGAACATGCCAAACGAAACAGAAAAAAGAAAATCTCAAGAAGTCTAAAGCTTGCATGAAAAGCTTAAGGTAACAGCATAAAGCTTAGAACAGGAGAGACATCCTTCCCAAAAGTGTTACTCAGTGCCAAATCATCAACCGCAAAAACGTGTATTCCAGAAGTCTCATATACACTTAAAAGGTTCTATTTAGAAATATATACATGGCTGCACATAGACATCTATGCATGTAATAATAAGTAGTGAAAAAAGAGGCCATGAAATCGGACGACGGTAATGTAGAGCACATGGGAGACTGTGGAGGGAAGGAAAGGAAGGAAAATGTTGTAATTAAATGTTAATCTCAAAAATAAAAATCAGTAAAAAATTTTAAGAGGAGACAATATTTTACCTAGAAAAAACATTTTGAAAACTGGATATTACTCTATGTTTCAGGAGATAATGAAATTTGATAGCCCATGCACATATATTTGTGCATTTCCTATTCAAGGCAGACTACTACTTGTAAATGTATTGTCTTAGTTAGGATTTTATGTCTGGGAAGAGACACCATAAGCAAGGCAACTCTTTAAAAAAGAAAACATTTGTTAAGCTTCATATGGTCTGTGAGTTTTGGGCTAAAATACACTTATCAGTGAGTACATACTAAGTGAGTCCTTTTGGGTTTGGGTTACCATACTCGGGATGATATTTTCTAGCTCAATCCATTAGCCTGAATATTACATAAAGATATTTCAATACTTCATTCTGTAAATGAACCACATTTTCTGCATCCATTCTTCCATTTAGAGGCATCTGGGTTCTTCCCAGCTTCTGGCTATTATAAATAAGGCTGCTATGAACACAGAGGAGCACGTGTCCTTGTCATATGTTGGAGCATCTTTTGGGTATATGCCTAGTAGTGGTTTAGCTGGATCTTCATGTCTTCAGCTAGAACTATCTCCAATTTCTGAGGAACTACCAGATTGTTTTCCTAAGTGGTTTTACCAGCTTGCAATCCCTCTAGTAATGGAGGCATGTTCCTCTTTCTCCATATCTTCATAAGCATCTTGATGTCTCCTGGAAGTTTGATGCTCCAGCATAGGGAGATGTTATAGGGTCAGGCAGAATTGGGTGGGCGGAGAGGGGAGCACTCTCTTAGAAGCAAAAGAGAGGGGTGAAGGGATGGGATGTTTGCAGAGGGAAGATTGGGAATGGGGTCAACATTTGGAATGTAAATAAAAAATAATCAGTAAAAAAGAAAATGCTTAGTTGGGGCTGGCTTTCGGTTTCAGAGGTTCACTCCAGTATCATAAAGGCAGGAAGCATGGCAGCCTGCAGGAAGATGTGGAGCTTGACTTCCTCAGCAGGCAACCAGAAGGGTGTCCTGTACTGGGCGAAGCTCTCAAAGGCTGCCTATACAGTAACACAGACACACTTTCGCCAGCTAGGCCATAATTCTTTCAACAAGGACCCACCTCCTATTTGTGGCACTTCCTATGGGCCAAACATTCAATCCAACACATTCCCCTCCCTGTCCCCCATAGACATACATAGCCATAAAAATCTATGCAATATATATTTAGTCCAACTTCAAAATCCCTATAGTCTATCACAGTTTCAACCATGATTAAAAGTCCAAAGGTCAGAGCCCATTCTGATATTCATGCAATTTCTTTTTTTTTTTTTTTTGAGGCTTCTGTTTTCAACACAATTACTCTAAATTTCTTCACTTTATCCTGGGCAGACTCTTCAGACAAGGGTAAAAGCAGCCGTGTTCTTCTTTAGAATATCACAAGAACAGTCTTTAGGGCACATACTAAAATTCTTCTCCTCAGAAACATCTGCAGCCAGGCCATCACAGTTAAAATCATCATCAGCACCACTGTTTTCTAGGCTTCTAATAGTATGTCCCATTAAGTCCCACTTAAATCACTCCACTTTTTTGCAATGTCCAAATCTTGGGATTCCTACAAACAAAAGCACAGTCAGGTGTATGACAGGAATACTCTACTCATGATGCCAACTTCTGTATTAGTTAGGGTTTTATTACTATGAGGAGACACCATTATCAAGGCAACTCTTGAAACAGAAAACATTTAATTGGGGCTAGCTTACAGTTTCACAGGTTCTATCCATTATTAACATGGCAGAACCATGGCAGCCTGCAGACAGACATGGAGCTTGAGGAGGCAAGAGTTTAACATCTCGATCTAAAGGCAACAAAAAGGAGACTTTCTTAGCAGGCAGCCAGCTGAAGGTCTCTACTGCACTGGGCAGAACTTAACCACTAGCAGTCGTCAAAGCCTGCATACACAGTAACACACTTCCTCCTACAAGTCTACACCTATTCCAACAACTGCCCATCTAATAATGTCAGTCCACACAGGCCAAGCATATTCAAACTACCACACATAGTATTAAAGGTGTTCATTAACTATTTGTAGTTAATTTTGAGGTCAAGTGAATTAATGAAATAAAATCACTGATTCCAGTATTCACATTATAAAATCTTGATCCTGGCCTGAACTTTCTACAAATTCACTAACATTCCTACAAGTATTGGTCAACCAAGTTGCCAACGAGAATCCTTCTTTGATTCTATGGTATCAGTATCAAAACTATCATTTGGAACTTATGGATCTAACATTAATTATATAAACAGAAATTTGAAATAGATAAGCTGAGCACTGTAAAAAATTAAAAATATTTAAAGATTGAAGGTTCCTTTTGGCTTGCTGTATTTAGCTATGCTTCATGCAATTCTACTCTATTTTCCTATATCAGTGTCTATATGGGTGCCTTTTGTTTGTATTGCCTAAGATCTAACGTATCTCTGGTATTATTGAATCCTAACACATCAAAATTCACTGAACAAAGAAAACTATGAAGTCACTTTAAGTAAATTACCATTTATGGGTAATATATGTGTGTGTTCTCTCTAACTCTATGCATATCACTTTTAAGAGAAGTTTCTTGACATTTCTATTCCCTATGAAGTGTTTTTATTAAAGTTTTAACTATAATTTAATCTATTATTTTCCCTGGAAAGTATTGGTTATAACTTTGAAAAAAAGTTGTTCATAAGGAAAGTGTAAGAATGCAAAATATAAATGTGTGTGTTCCTTTGTAATAAAAGAAGTCTATAAGTTAATTTTGAAATATAGAAGGAACAGTAGGATAAAGGATACCACTTTTACACAAACTAATTTATTCAAGTTAGTGATTGACCTGAGGAGTAATTAACATGAAGTCATCGACTCAGCAATTTTTGTTACCAGGCAATGAAAACTTGTTAAAAGTATGTTAGTCTACATTATCAGGTGATTTTAATGTATCAAAGTGGTTTATGAGCTGATATTATATGTTGAACACTTGGCTTGGCTGCTGGAGTTGTAAATATAAGGCAGAAACACTTCATAATTGTAAATAAGGAGAAACCTAACTTCTCAGAATTACAGGATCATTGTACTGAGAATTCAGTCAGACACCTCAGGCAATAATGAAGCTCTCTGACTGGGTTTCTTTTTTATTCCATTCCTCTACCACAAACTATGCTTAACAAAAAATGTATTATCAAACATTTACTTTCTAAAGTTAAAAACTAAAGAGTGGTAGGTGCTTCTACTTAAAAGTATTCAAGGCAGACTGTGGAATTAGATTAGTGTGGAAAGGTGCTTGCTACCAATTATGGTGGCCTGAGTTTGACCTCCAGAACTTACATGTGGGCTTTCACTTCTACTCTTGTGGCATGACTAGTGTGTGGACACAAACAAACATCTTCACACACACACACACACACACACACACACACACACACACACACACACACACCCTAACTGTTGTATTTTAAAAAAACAGAAGCATGGAAGGAGCTTGGTGGGCCCTGCCAAGGTGTTCCCCTGAACAATCAAGCCATGCAACATGCTTAATATAATACAAAACTTTTGGGGACCTGGAAAAGAAGGTAGAGTCAGAGGAGGGAGGGAGAAATAGAAGAACAGAAAGAGAAAGGAGAAAGAAAGAGAAAAAGAAGGGGAGAGACCAGAAGAGAACTTGTGGAAAGAGAGAGGGACATAATAGTTAGGTGGGGGGGTGGTTAGGAGAGAGAGAGAGAGAGAGAGAGAGAGAGAGAGAGAGAGAGAGAGAGAGAGAATAGAAAAGAGTATAGAAAGTCTTGTTTAGAAGTGAGCCAGACTCATGACTAGCTGATGCTAGGTAACTTTTGGGGTGGATCCTAGAGAACATGCTAACACTAACTCAACAAATAACCAAAATGTAAAAAAAATAAAAATAAAAATAAAAATAAGGCTCAACAGATCATTCATATCATTCATAGATGACAGATTAGGCTAGGCTGTAAAATAATACAGCAACTCTGATAAACACTCTGTTCTTCTTATAAAATTAAAATAAATATGAAACTTCAACATGTCAAGTAACTCCTTTGGCAATAGTCCCTAATAAATTAAACTGTACTCACTTCAAAGCGTGTACTAGTACTAAAATGTTCACAATGTTCACAGTTAACTGGATCTCTCTCTCTCTCTCTCTCTCTCTCTCTCTCTCTCTCTCTCTCTCTCTCTCTCTCTTCTCCCTCCCTTTCTTCCCCTTTCCTTTCCCTTTCTCTCCCATTCCCTTCTCCTGTCTCTTTCTTTCTTTTCTTTCTTTCTTTCTTTCTTTCTTTCTTTCTTTCTTTCTTTCTCTCCTTCTTTCTTTCTTTCTTTTTTCTTGTTCCCTTCTTTCCCTCCTTCCTTTCTTCCTTCTTTCTTTTTTCTCTTTCTTTTTTCTTTCTTCTTTTTTCTTCCTCCCTCCCTTCCTTCCTTCCTTCCTTCCTTCCTTCCTTCCTTCCTTCCTTCCTTCCTTCCTTCCTTCCTTCCTGTCTGTTTGTCTTCCTTTTATTTCATTTTTTGAAATACCTCCCTATATAGTCCAACTTGGCCAGTAACTTGGGAGTCCCCAGCATTGATATTCTTAGTCTCCAAGTGACAGATGCACCCCACCACAAGCCTCTAGAACTTTATTAATCATAGTGAAAATAAACTCAGCTGACATATTCTTTAAGAATAACTAATCCATGTACATCATCCATATTATTGAATACTATTCATAAAAAAACACTGTCGTTTGGGTAATGGGTAATGAGCTAAATCACTCCCTAGAAAATTATGCTATATGTGAAATGTCATTTTCAAAAGACATTTACAGTGTGTTTCCATTTACATAACATTTGTCAGAATGTATTTCTTTCTGAAATGTCAGTGAATCATCACAACAGACTAGCGAGAGAGTTGGGAATACTGTGAGTACGATCATGGAAGCATGACAAGGTGTTGGCTCTGCACATTAGCTTTACTATGGCAGTTCAGATACAAATCACATATAATAAAAAAGCTGTAGAAAATCAGATGCATAGACACACACTTGCATACAACCATAAAAATAAATGTGAGGGAAATAAATAATTGGTTGAGGACACCAAACTCATATTCTGACTGGGATACTGTTCATGTTTTGATTGTAAAGTGCTCTCCATAGGCTGATGTGTTTGAAAGTTTGGTCCTCAGCTGACAGTGCTATTTGGAAAACTTGTGGAATCGTTAGGAGGAGAGGTTTACTGGAGGAAGTACATAACGGGGGCGGGGCATGAGGTTTTATAGTCATGCACCACTCGTTATTTTGCTCTGACTGCTGATACAGTCAGCATTTATTTCTGTCCAGCATCGTGTCTCCTCTTACACTTTCATAACCCCACTTTTTCCTATGCCATTCTTCACCGTTTTGTCAAAATTACCTGTTTACATGATATTAACTATATTATACTTTTTGTATCAAAATTGACATTTGCTGTAAAACAATGGACAGGTCTCACTTTTTCCAGGATACTAGGATCTTTTCAGTAAATTTCAGTCATTTTTAGTGTATACAATTTGGGGTTCTTGTTGGTCAACATTTTCTTTGGCAGAATTTGTAGGATTAAATATGTTTAATTATTAATGATATATCAATATTTCCTTTTAAGCTGGGGATTGCATCTGGATATTTCTGAAATTCTTATTTATTTTTTCATGTTTTTCAAAGATGCTTTTTTAATAGGAGATCAGACTAAAGCTTGCCTTAGCCAAATGATGTAAGCATATGCATTTGTAAGAAACAAGAAGCACATGAGTACACAGCTCATCCTCATATTCTAGGTATGCAACCGACCTTCAAGGGAGTATAGAGACTATACATCCAGATCAAAAATAAATAGTTTATTTGCATGATTTTAAAACAGCTATTGCAACTTGACATTCAACTTTACATGTAGCCTGCCATCAAATTTCCTCCTTAAATATTTTTTGAGTAATATACTTCACATTTTACATTTGTGGAGGACTCTCTTATTCTTGGTGTATGCAACAAGTTAATGAGGGGGTAAAGGAAAAATACTCTCTATAAGTCTTGTTTTAAGCTGAATAAAACTGAGAATAATTATTCACAGAAATTAATGTTGAAGTTTTAACTAAGTTTTAAGTGACAACTCTATTTTAGTAACATTGTTCATTAAGGCAATTTTATATATGATTCTCAGAAATGAAGCAGTATGCATAGGATAATTTCCTTGGGGAAATCATATTTCCCTTATGAAAAACTGGCTTTCATCAGAAATTTTGACATACAGCTCTGTGGTGAGTTGAGGATTACTTATATGACATTCCTGCCAGACTTTTATATTTAAGATGTGAAGATCTGGGCAAAGGTCCAAAATAAAATGTAAAGTATGACTAAGTGTTTGAAAATAGGAATTCCTGTCCAAAACCTATACACCAGCTCAGAATAGAAGAGTTATCAATGCCATTCTTCATTTGATTTGCAATTCTTGGAGTGACTTTTGAACAGAGAGTGGTAGTCATATATTTTTCTCTGTGCCAAAACCTCAGTCATGGAAACAGGCTAGAATTTCAGTTCAATTTCTGAAGAGAGGATAAAAAAGTATGCCATTTAACTTGTCATATGCATGTATGATCGGAGATGAAGTCTAAGATATATGCTTCACTGGCAATAACGTTTGGAATTACTTAGAAAGGCAGAGAATTAAAACACACATATTCTTTTTGGGTCATGCCCTCTGGAAAAATGTAGAAAAATAGTCTTTACCTCATTTGATACACTGTATCTCTGAGCCTTTTAACATACGTTCCTGAATATTGATAAACATTCATTTTTTTCTTTACTATCCACGTTTGGTTCATCACATTGGCATCTCCATTTGAGCTCTGAGGTCCTTGGAAAGTGTCCATAATCCATGACAATACAAAACACACTGAATGCCCTATAAGCCTCCCCTGGGTAAGTTACATATTTTCATATGTTTACTGCCTAGGCTGTTTTATTGGATCAAATCAATGTCTATGAAATGATTCACATTGAAGGTCCTCAATAAATTTTTTCTGATCATCCCTGGCACTGATGTTAATTAGAGAGGCTTTGTCAGAAGTGTTTACCACATGTTTTGAAATGCCAAGGTGATGGTTCTATAAAATGCATCACAGAGATTAATATTTATTTCTTGTTTAAAAATTTATATAGTAGCTATCACTTTAGAACCTGAATGCTTTGACAAGGTACATTTTTAGCATTAGAATAAAATCAATGGGAAGAAAGAACATTCTATTAATGATTGGTTTTTAGGTCAGCTCATGTCCAGGCCTGAATAATTTTATGGAACTAAGTATATGAGACAGCAGAAATGACTTGGGATTTATTTCTCTTAATAGCATCATGACCATTTCTACCTTTTTAAACTCCATTTTTCTTGGATATTTTATGTATTTACATATCAAATGTTATCCCTTTTCTCCTCCCTCCAATACTCCCTCCCCCTTCTGCTTCTGTGAGGATGCTCCCACTCATGCTTATTTTTAAAGGACTTCTTTCTATTGAATTACTTCTCTCCCATTCCATGATATTCATTCACTTTGTTCTGGCTGATAGATAGCTTCTGTCATCCTTTACTTGGTCTATGGGGTGATATATATGTTTCAATTTAAATCATATCTAGACTCCTCCTGCTTTGATACCTGTCTTAGTTAGGGTTTCTATTGCTATGAAGAAACACCATGACTAAGGCAAATCATAAAAGACAACATTTAATTGGGGCTAGCTTACAGGTTCAGAGTTTCAGTCCTTAATTATCAAAGCAGGAGCATAGCAGCATCCAGGCAAGCATGGTGCTGGCAGATCTTAGAGTTCTACATCTTCATCGGATGACAGCTAGGACAGTTACATCATCAAACAGCTAGAAGAAAACTCTCAAAGCCCAACCAAACAATGACACACTTCTTTCAAAAAGGCTACCTCTAATTCAGAAGGTCATACCTCCTAATAGTGCCATACCCCAGACAAAGCATATTCGAATCACCAAAATACCCTCTATGTTTATTTGTTTATTATTTATTTATTTAGTGTATATGTGTGCTCACAAGTATTTGCATATGCACCCATGCACATGAGTTCATATGCCACTTAGCTTGTAGCAGTAGACAAGTTTCAGGAGTTCTTTCTTTCAACCATGTAGGCTCTAGAGAATAACATTAGGTCACCAGGCTTTGTAGCAAATGACATTATTTGCTGACCCTTTTCACCAGAACTTGGCATTCTGATTAATACCTACTACTCTCAAGTTCACATATAACCCCTAAATGTTGATGTCAAGGAAAAGACATAATGATTTGGTGAATAAAAAAGTGTCCCCTTTTAGAATTAGGTGCCGGGACATGAAATTCAGTGATTAAGAGAAAGGTTCTTCAGGATGGACTATTGACCTACTTGTTAAGAGTACTTTCTACTTTTGGAAAGAAACAAAGTTTGGCTTCCAGCCCCTATATCAGGCAAAGCATATCTGTCTGAAACTCTAGTTACAATACGTGTGTGTGTGTGTGCGTGTGTGTGTGTGTGTGTGTGTGTGCGTGTGTGTCTATGTGTGTGTGTGTTTTATGATATATATGTATATATATAATTTTTATTTCACATATATAGGTGAAATATAAAAAACTTAAAGAGAAATAGTTCATATGAATTTAAATCATATTACATGGTGACATATATTTTATGATGAAGAACTGAATATTTTATGTTACTTTCTTCTGGAGAGATGCAATTCAGAGAAGAAAAAGTAAACAAAAAGTAAAAAAAAGTAAAACAATGATTTTATAAGACATTGAAAACTCATCAAAGGTATGTCATTAAATTTATTTATCATACATGTTGTGAAAGTATTTAATTTTTGTGGAATATAAAGTTAACATAGGCTAAAAGGAGATATTTGGGGAATTCTCCATAAAGCTACCATTTTCTTTTCCCCTCCAATGAACTTCAGTGACATGAGAAAACTCCCAGAAGTTCCTGATGTTTCTCATGGATTGGGTAGTTTGACACAATGTATGTACCTCATGTACCGAAGGAGTCTTTATGAGAAAGTCAATGAGTCTTCATTGTCACTTTTTTTGTAATAACAATATTTTATTTAAATTGAAAAACGTTTTAAACCAATGTTCATGAATCACCTGTTTTGTATTCCTCGGTATCAACTAAGTGGATTTTTAAAATTGCATGTGGTTTTGATGACCCCCCTTTTAAATCATATAAATTATCGTGTTTTCTGGTGATGGATGGACTCACACCTATGTAGTTTATACAAAGACTTTGATCATATAAAGTGAAAATTTTCTGTTTCTTTGGAGACTCGCTTGTGTGTTGCGATGTTCTCTGGAAACGGTTTCATAAGAGAATGTTTTCGTAAAAGCACATGCATGGGAGGATGTTTTGCTGAGAATAGACATGGTGTTTTTCTGGAAGTAGCTTGGAAAAAAGGCATGTGATGTTTTGCTAGAGCAGACGCTTGAGAAAACATGATGTTTGGAAAAGATATAAATGTAACCCAACAAACAGTGGACGATGTTTTATGGAATTGATTTGCCTTTCTCTTCTTTGCTGTTCATCTTTGGGTTTCGCTGACTTAGTCCTTACTGATGATGTTCGGTAGTATTGGTTCACCTCATTACTCTTTGCTACTCATCGCTTGTCAAAGCTTCATAAATAAAAAAACATAACCAAAGAACTTCTGGTGATGTTTTGGTGTCTTCTTCCTGCTTCCTTGGACATGGGCCAGTTGGCAGAGCCCCATGGTTTCATCTGGATCAAACCGCCATTTCTGATTCATAAATGGTGTTTGCAAATGGATCAAGCTGCCACAGTGGATTCATGTAAACTGAACTGCTGATATTCTAAAAACGCATATTGGACTTGCTCCAAAAACACTACTTCTAAACAAGCCCACATCCTCCTTTGCTCTATTAACCTTTCCTTTACACTACCTCTGGTAGATGGTGTATTTGAAGAGAGGTAATGCATTAAAAAAACCTATTAAAGTAGATTTTTTTAAAAAAATATGGGACTACAATCTTATACAAATTGTTTCAACACATAATCTATAATTATAATTTAATTGAGGGTTGTTAATATAATTATATTCTAGAAACAGAGTCAAACTGCATAGCCAAAGCTGGACTTGATTTTATCATGTAACCTTGCTTCACTTTGAACTTTTTATCTTCCTACCCCAGGTACTACACTCTGAGATCACAGACCAGACTCACCTATTTACTGAATTTCATATTTAAGATGGTCTAACAGGACAGAGGAAACTTTCTGGGTCAATTTGCTAGTTGGGAAACATTATTCCTGGCTTCTGTGCTACATTGAAACCTGGAGAAAGAGAACATCAACTGAGCCCACATATTTATGAATGTGTGAGGAGTTAAGACCAGATAGTTATTAAAAATATTCTTAGTATTTGATTTTATTATATAGCTTGTGTTCAGCTGAAGAGAGATATTTATCTTAGCAAGGTAAAATTTTCAGACACAACTAATTATGAATCATTTTCTCAAATCAGATTGTTAACTAACAGTACAACTTCCTCAAAGCAAATTTATTTAAAATATATCAGCCATATTATATTAATTATATTATTTATAATGGCTACCATTTTCATTTGTTTTAATAACTAAAATATCAGTATAAAGACAGATATCTTATGGTAGTACTGTCTCCCAGGTTCCAAGATATAAACCTGGTCACCAGAGAGTGGGCCATCCACACAGCAGAGGACTAAAGATCATTGCTTTCAGTTACGTTACAGTTAAAGGAAAGGAAGACATTGTTTTGTTCTCTGTATTATAGTGAGCTCAATAGCAATTATGCACTATGTATCCTTTTAATGATTCATTTTTATTTTTATTTACATTCGTGGTTTTGTATTTACTGTGTGTGTTCGGAAGCCTCTAAAGCTGAGAAGATGGTTGTCTATTATCCTGGAACTGGAGTTGCAAGTGATTAAGGACCTTCTGATATAGGTGCTAGAAACCTTTACAAGACCAATAAGATCTGTTAACCATAAAGCCATATCTTCAGTCATGGACTTACTTTTATAAAGGCTAGAACATTTTAAAATGTTTTCCTCATAAAGAAACCATGGATTCTTGAAGTGATCAGTATATATTTATCCAAAATTAATACTATAGTATGTTTACATGAACTGAAATAGCAAATGATACCGCATCAATATGTGTTAGTCTAATTGTTTGCCATCAGGAAAAGTAGAAGAAATATAAAAAGAGAAGAATTAGTTCCTTATTTATTTTCCTTTTTATTTCTTTGTGTGTGCATGTTGTACATGTGTGTCTGCATATGTCCAGGTGTGTACACATGTGCCTGTTTGTATGGAGACTGGTGATCAACTTCATGGACAGTTCTCCATCACTATCTACCTAATCTTTGAGATAAATTCTCAGTGCATGTGGTCCTTACTGATTTAGCAAGCCAGTGGTATCCGGGGCTCCATTTGTCTCCTGCACACTGTAAGAATAAGCTGCTATGCGTGGTTTCAAGTGAGTGCAAGGGGGTCACAACCCAGGTCCTCATGCCTGAAGGGCAGGCACTTTACTAATTCAATCGTTTCCTCAGCCTTTAAAATGCAAACTTAAATTTCATAAGTAATGTAACTTACTAGATTTCAAATGAAAAATTTATATTTTGAATAACATTAAAGAACAATATTTCTAGGCTTGAAAAATAAATTCATTCTGATTACTACTTTCCAGAGAATAAATGTGGGTAAGTTCACCACTCTCTATACTTTGAATTTTTACATGAGATGCCACTTTATCATCATGATACATTTGTCATAGACAATTATGTAATCAATTTGTATGAGGACATGAATGAATGAGGATATCTGTCCAAGTGCTGATGTTTAAATCATTGAGAAATTAAGCCAGTGAGTATAAAAATTATAATTTGAACCATTCCCAATTTGTTTAAACTAGTGTCTACATTTATTTCTAATTGTATCTGATTTTGTATCTCCACAAAATGTAATAGGAAGCATACTATATTCGTACCTATAGCCTTGTAGGTAAATTCATTGTTTGCATATTGCAGTTCTCCATATTTCTGAAGTGCACTTTAGGGAACAGGGATCCTAAGGGCAGGATTCTAATCCATTCATACCGTCTATACACATTTTGAAATTTTACTTCTGCCTTTTGCAATTACTTGACATTCTGCTCAGTTACAAACTGCCTGAACTTAAAAAGAGACAGCAGTCAAAACATCATAACTTTAAAGGATTCTAATTGAACAATCAGAACAGCCTTAGCCCTCTACCAAATTATCGGGCTTATCAGCCAGCCGTACTGTCAATAGCTTCATTGTGTTCTCTTTTCCAGTTTCTATACTTGAGAATGAAAGACACTTCTTTGTGTTAAAGTGAATCAGGGATTATATTCTGTAAGAACAACTGTGGGTGATGGACACATAAGTGATCCCCTGCTGCTGGCCTTGGACCGTGAAGCAGCTGAGAATACTAACAGCAGAGAAGTGGGAGCAATTTTTGCTCCCTTAAAACCATGCAGCTTCTATTGATGTACACAGGGATTTGATAGATGCAGTGATCTGTCTGCTCTCTAAAAGCAGCACATAAAACTTGAACTGTTTATCCTTATAGGTTTCATCCACAATCCAGGATACAGGATAGACTGTGGCTAAACTGGTGCTAATACTGGAATAGGATTTGGAGGCATACAATTAAACTAGCACGTGTTTATTTTTTTCCTTCCATCACTATGTCCTTTTGCTTGTGAGTTACCATCCCTACTGATTTACTGAAAGTACAATGAAATTTTAAGAGAAAGATGATGCTCAGTGAAGACCTACTGGTTCAAATCAGGGATGAAGGGAGAATACAGCATTTTGGACTGTGGAAGCAACATTTAAGCCCCTCACATAACTGCTGATTTTCACACCATCTTTTCTCGGCTCAAACGTGTCTGGGATATACAGTACCTTGCAGCGACTGTCTCCCCTACAGAGAAACCCTGTTTTAAGATTACCTTCCCTACACAGCCTTCCTCTCAAAAAAACACACTCTTACATTCCAGACTCAGCATTAATTTCTCCTGCTTTTGGAAAACATACAATACTGTATGTTTTTAACCTTAAAAAAAATTGCACCTTTGGAGTGAATCATTGTAGTGGTAAATAATGTGAAATGTTGGCTTGCAGATTTCCCTATATCAAATGCTGATTCATGGAACAATTAAAGATGCTTCCCTTCTTTTTCTGTTTTCATTCATTTATTTCTTCACTTTGCATCCAGATGTCTGCCCTTGCTCCCAGTTATCCCATCGACAATCCTCTCCCCAAGCTCCTCACTGTTCTCCGAGTGGAGGCTCACCTGACCCACTGAGACCAGACAAGGCAGTCCAGTTAGAAGAACAGTTTCCACAGAGAGGCAACAGATTTCGGGATGCTCCAGCTCTAATTTTTGCGAGACCCACATGAAGATCAATATGTACATCTGGTATATATATCAGAGCAGGGGGCTAGGTTCATCCTGTTCATGCTCTTAGTTTGTAGTTCTGTCTCTCAGAGCCCCAGACTGTTCAGGTAAGTTGACTCTGTTGGTCTTCCTGTGGGCTACCCTTCTGAAACATCAATCCTTCCCCACCCCCAATTCTTCCATACAAGTCCCAAGCTCTGCCCAATGTTTGTTTGTTGGTCTCTGCACCTGTTCCAGTCAGTTGCTGGATGGAGCTCCTGAGAAGACAATTACACTAGGTTCCTGTTTATAAAAAGCAAGAAGTATCATCAGTAGCGACAGAGATTGTTGCTAATCAATGGGATGGGTCTCAAGTTTTACCAGTTATTGATTGGCCATTCCCTCAGTCTCTGCTCCTTCTTTCTCCCTGCATTTCTCGGAGATAGGACAAATTTTGGGTTAAAAGTTTTGTGGGTGTGTTGTACTTCTCCCTCTATTAGGTGTCCTGTTTGGCTACAGAAAGTTGCCACATCATATCTCCACTGATATGAAGTCTCAGTAAAAGTCACCTTCATAGACTCCTGGCATCCTCCCCCATCCTGGGTCTAACAATGTCCCTCACACCCACTCCTACCTCTGCTAGATGCAGATTTCAGTTCATTCTCTTGGCTATTCTGTCTTCTCTCTTTCCACCTGATCTTGAATCACCCCATTTCCCTCCCCATCCCTTCGCCCACCCAGTTTCTTCCCTCTATCTGCCTCCATTAACTATTTTATCCCCCCCTTCTAAGTGAGATCAAGCATCCTCTCCTGGGCCTTCCTTTTGGTTAGCTTCTTTGGGTCTGTGGGTGCTGTATGTATATCCTGTACTTGATGGCTAATATCCACTTATCAGTGAATACATGCCATGCATATCCTTTTGGTTATGGGTTTCCTCATTCAGCATGATATTTTCAATTTCCATCTATTTGTCTGAAGATGGTTTTAGTACACAGTTTTACCAGATTTTCCAAGAAGAATTAGTATCAACACTCTTCAATGTATTCCACAAAATAGAAACAGAGGGAACACTGCCAAACTCATTCAATGAGGCCACAGTCACCCTGATAACTTATGCCACAAGACTCAGCAAAGAAAGAGTATTTCAGACCAATTTCTTTTTTGAACAACAATACAAAAATACTCAAAAATACTCTCAAAACAAATCCAAAAACACATCAAAAACATCATTCAATGTGATCAAGTAGGCTTCATCCCAAGGATGCAGGAATGGTTCAATATACTAAAAACCTTCAGTGTAATCCCATCATATAATAAACTGAAAGAAATGAAGTCACATGATTATCTCATTAGATGCTGAAAAGGCCTTTGAGGATAATTCCTTTCATCATAAGCTTAGAGAGACATGACATTTATAGAGACCAAGCACTGAAACCATTAAAAACATACATGGACTAGACCCTAAAACAGGAGCATTTGTCTTCTGATTCATTTGGCTGATTCCGCTTGGAATCAGCTGAATGGCATCAGACCTACCCAGCATATACCACATAACAGGGTGTAATTGTTAAAGTTGTTTTTCAACTCAACACATCTGGAAAGGAAGATAATCAACTTTGTAATTGCCTCCATCCGTCTGACACGTGAACATGTACATGCTATTACATTCATGACTGCTAACAGATGTAGGATGGGATTAGTCCACTGCATGCCCTAGACAGATGGGACTGGATAAAATATGGAACTTAGTATTCTAGTGAGAGGATGCAACTCAGGAAGCAATGTTTTCCTGTGGCTCGTGCTTCAGATCCCAGGCACAATGTGTCTTAGCCTCATCAGCCTGCCTGTGTCTGCCTATCTATAGAGCAGATGTGTGACTATTACTTCATAGTTGCCTAGATATAGCAATGTGTGTCAGGGAGCCAACTGGCTCTCAGCCTCTGTGCCAGTGAGTAAGATGTGTTGTAGTCTCTTCAACCTCTGGGACGCCTATGCTACTCCTCCTTTCCTTGCATGTTCTTGGAATTTACACCTAACAGATTACCTAAGCAAGAGGGTATAGTTTCAAGATACATTCCATGGGGGGAAAGAACCATCTCAAATGAATCTTATATCATATAAAAATTGATTAAGAAATGTCGTGTTTCTTCTAGGTGGTAATACATTATTCAGAATCAAGACAGATTCATAAATTGACTTTCTTTCCAGTTTAAATCAATATCAGTAATTTTCTCTGTCTAAACACACAATACTAATTCAAGCACCACCTAGACATGGGTTCTACATTTGTTTTCCTTCTTCTTATTATTTTTTTTTAATTCTCCACTGGTACTATTTCTATCCACTTTCATTTGTATGTGGTTCTTGAAAGTGGTGCCAGTTTTCGAACAACAAAATGACGGATGGAAATTCTAAAACCTGGATTGTTTCTCAATTAATCCCGAATCCCTCCCCACATGTGTGAGGACAGTGGGGAATGAATGCCTGCAGTTTCTGTCAGTTGCCTCCCTCTGAAAGCCAAAAAGAACATGGTCCTTAAATAAATGTCTCAGAGAACTATCAACAGAAAACTCCCTGTTATGCTTGCAGTAAAAGTGGTTTTACTTTCTACTAAGCCACCATTGAAAGTAATACCAACAATAATAGCCACTAGCATAATGTCACCATTTGCAAATTAGTATCTTTTTGAGGGATTTATGTATTTATTCTTATCTTGCAAATTTCTATCTTTCTGAAAGATTCCTGTGTTTACTTTTTATCATAACTACATGTCATTAATACATATATCAATAACAGTGACCACTGGATCATATGATAATGTGAATTATATACAATTAATGTACAGAAACTTATTTCAACATGAACATTTAATGGCAGTTTTCATTATATTTCATAATCTATTAATAGAGTGGTATATTCATTTAATCTACTTAATGAAATGGTAAAGATAACACTAGAAACTGGAATTTTCTAAATTCTTCCTCAAGAGTTCATTAGTTTGCCTATGCATTCCTTGCCAAGATACTCCAACCTTTAATTAAAACTAGAAATTCCCAGCATCCATTTGGTACTAAAAACTGCCAATATTGCTAGTCTTTGATCTCTGTGCCAAAAGGTATCAATGACTGTGGATTTGGACATGTGGCCTTCCAAATTACCATAAACTATTCATGGAGCTCCCATTGTGTTCAACGGCAGAGTTTTAAGTCTTACTGTGGAAAGTATAATTCTTCCTGCTAGGAAGGACTCAACAAAACCCATGACCATTCAGTCTTTATTAACATTGAACCTGTAATAGGAGAATAGTCTATTAAGGGTAAGAGAGGAAGCAGGTAATGAAGAAACTATGTATGAAATAAACAATTTTATTAGATTTCTTAATTGTTATCTTTTATATAAGGAAACTCTGTGGTTTTATTGAAAATCTAGTAGTTGTTTAATCTAGTAAATTTTTCTGCAGAATAAAGTACATCCTTACATAGTTAGTAAAAGATGATGCATATATATTATTAAGATATAATTTCACATTTTCACAAGTATATTTGGGCATTTTATATTTAATATTGATGTGATGATATGAATGAGGTACTGTATTGTAGATGGGGGGAAATTTGAGTTTCACAGCCCCCCAACAGTTAGACAAATAACGAAGATACTGAAAAATCTAATCTTCATTCAAAGATTTCTGTTTAAAAATATTTTGAAATCCACTGTATTTAAATGTTTTTCTGTTGGCTTCAGATATTTGTCTAATAAGAGAAAAATGTGGTAGGTGAACAAAATACAAACTATAAATAACCAAAAATATAAATTATAAGAATCACGCCGATCTTCCTGGTTGCTGCCACCGCAAAGAGCTCGTAGGCAGCACCCCACGAGCAAACTTGAGCCTCGGGACCACAGGTAGGACCAACTTTTCTGCTGCAAGAGACCTGCCTGGTGAACTCAGGACACACAGTGGCAAAATTCCTCTAGGACCGGGCACTTCCTGTGTTTATCGGGAGTCCCAAACCCGTGGATCCCGGCCCGCAGCAGCTCTCTGCTCCCAGAACCCGTAGGAGAGAGACCTCACCGCCTGGTCAGGTAGACACTCCTGAGGCTGCAGAGCAGAAGAGACCACCAACACTGCCCACCCCTGCCCACATCCCTGGCCCAAGAGGAAACTGTATACGGCCTCTGAGTTCCCATGGGGGAGGGCCCAGGAGTGGAGGACCCCTGCGCCTGAGACACGGACAGAACCTGAAAGGACAGACCTGATAAACAGTTCTCGGCACCCAAATCCCGTGAGAGGGAGAGTTAAACCTACAGAGAGGAAGACACGCCTGGGAAACCAGAAGAGACTGCACTCTGCACACATCTCTGAGCCAGAGGAAAACACCAAACACCATCTGGAACCCTGGTGCACTGAGGCTCCCGGAAACAACTGCGCAGATCTTCCTGGTTGCTGCCGCCGCCACTGAGAGCTCTTAGGCAGCACCCCAGGAGCAAACTTGAGCTTCAGGGCCACAGGTAAGACCAACTTTTCTGCTGCAAGTGACCTGCCTGGTGAACACCAGACACAGGCCCACAGGAACAGCTGAAGGCCTGTACATAGGAAAAACTACATGCCCGAAAGCAGAACACTCTGTCCCCATAACGGGCTGAAAGAAAACAGGAAAACAGGTCCACAGCACTCCTGACACAGAGGCTTATAGGACAGTCTAGCCACTGTCAGAAATAGCAGAACAAAGTAACACTAGAGATAATCTAATGGCGAGAGGCAACCGCAGGAACCCAAGCAACAGAAACCAAGACTACATGGCATCATTGGAGCCCAATTCTCCCACCAAAGCAAACACGGAATATCCAAACACACCAGAAAAGCAAGATCTAGTTTCAAAATCATATTTGATCATGATGCTAGAGGACTCCCAGCTCAAAGGACCAGTAAATATCTTCGACAAAATCATAGAAGAAAAATTCCCTAAACTAAAAAAAGAGATACCCATAGGCATACAAGAAGCCTGCAGAAATCCAAATAGATTGAACCAGAAAAGAAACATCTCCCATCACATAATAGTCAAAACACCAAACGCACAAAATAAAGAAAGAATATTAAAAGCAGTAAGGGAAAAAGGTCAAGTAACATATAAAGGCAGACCTATCAGAATTACACCAGACTTTTCGCCAGAAACTATGAAAGCCAGAAGATCCTGGACAGATGTCATACAGACACTAAGAGAACACAAATGCCAGCCCAGGTTAGTGTATCCTGCAAAACTCTCAATTAACATAGATGGAGAAACCAAGATATTCCATTACAAAACCAAATTAACACAATATCTTTCTACAAATCCAGCACTACAAAGGATAATAAATGGAAAAGCCCAACATAAGGAGGCAAGCTATACCCTAGAAGAAACAAGAAACTAATCGTCTTGGCAACAAAACAAAGAGAAGAAAAGCACACAAACATAACTTCACATCCAAGTATGAATATAACAGGAAGCAATAATCACTATTCCTTAATATCTCTCAACATCAATGGCCTCAACTCCCCAATAAAAAGACATAGATTAACAAACTGGATACGCAATGAGGACCCTGCATTCTGCTGCCACAGGAAACACACCTCAGAGACAAAGACAGACACTACCTCAGAGTGAAAGGCTGGAAAACAACTTTCCAAGCAAATGGTCAGAAGAAGCAAGCTGGAGTAACCATTCTAATATCAAATAAAATCAGTTTTCAACTAAAAGTCATCAAAAAAGATAAGGAAGGACACTTCATATTCATCAAAGGAAAAATCCACCAAGATGAACTCTCAATCCTAAATATCTATGCCCCAAATACAAGGGCAACTACATACGTAAAAGAAACCTTACTAAAGCTCAAAACACACATTGTACCTCACACAATAATAGTAGGAGACTTAAACACCCCACTCTCATCAATGAGAGATCATGGAAAAAGAAATTAAACAGAGACGTAGACAGACTAAGAGAAGTCATGAACTAAAAGGACTCAACAGATATTTATAGAACATTCTATCCTAAAGCAAAAGGATATACCTTCTTCTCAGCTCCTCATGGTACTTTCTCCAAAATTGATCATATAATTGGTCAAAAAACGGGCCTCAACAGGTACAGAAAGATAGAAATAATCCCATGCGTGCTATCATACCACCAGGGCCTAAAACTGGTTTACAATAACAATAAGAGATGAACGCCCACATATACGTGGAAATTGAACAATGATCTACTCAACAATAACCTGGTCAAGGAAGAAACAAAGAAAGAAATTAAAGACTTTTTAGAATTTAATGAAAATGAAGGTACAACATACCCAAACTTATGGGACACAATGAAAGCTGTGCTAAGAGGAAAACTCATAGCTTTGAGTGCCTGCAGAAAGAAACAGGAAAGAGCATATGTCAACAGCTTGACAGCACACCTAAAAGCTCTAGAAGGAAAAGAAGCAAATACACCCAGGAGGAGTAGAAGGCAGGAAATAATCAAACTCAGAGCTGAAAGAAACCTAGTAGAACAAAAAGGACCATAGAAAGAATCAACAGAACCAAAAGTTGGTTCTTTGAGAAAATCAACAAGATAGATAAACCCTTAGCCAGACTAACAAGAGGACACAGAGAGAGTATCCAAATTATAAAATCAGAAATGAAAAGGGAGACATAACTACAGATTCAGAGGAAATTCAAAAAATCATCAGATCTTACAATAAAAGCCTATATTCAACAAAACTTGAAAATCTGCAGGAAATGGACAATTTCCTAGACAGATACCAGGTACCCAAGTTAAATCAGGAACAGATAAACCAGTTAAACAACCCCATAACTCCTAAGGAAATAGAAGCATTCATTAAAGGTCTCCCAACCACAAAGAGCCCAGGTCCAGACAGGTTTAGTGCAGAATTCTATCAGACCTTCATAGAAGACCTTGTACCAATATTATCCAAACTATTCCACAAAATTGAAACAGATGGAGCACTACCGAATTCCTTCTATGAAACCACAATTACTCTTATACCTAAACCACACAAAGACCCAACTAAGAAAGAGATCTTCAGACCAATTTCCCTTATGAATATCGACGCAAAAATACTCAATAAAATTCTGGCAAACCGATTCCAAGAGCACATCAAAACAATCATCCACCATGATCAAGTAGGCTTCATCCCAGGCATGCAGGGATGGTTTAATATACGGAAAACCATCAACGTGATCCATTATATAAACAAACTGAAAGAACAGAACCACATGATCATTTCATTAGATGCTGAGAAAGCATTTGACAAAATTCAACACCCCTTCATGATAAAAGCCCTGGAAAGAATAGGGATTCAAGTCCCATACCTAAACATAGTAAAAGCCATATACAGCAAACCAGTTGCTGACATTAAACTAAATGGAGAGAAACTTGAAGCAATCCCACTAAAATCAGGGACTAGACAAGGCTGCCCACTCTCTCCCTACTTATTCAATATAGTTCTTGAAGTTCTAGCCAGAGCAATCAGACAACAAAAGGAGGTCAAGGGGATACAGATCAGGAAAGAAGAAGTCAAAACATCACTATTCGCATATGATATGATAGTATATTTAAGTGATCCCAAAAGTTCCACCAGAGAACTACTAAAGCTGATAAACAACTTCAGCAAAGTGGCTGGGTATAAAATTAACTCAAATAAATCAGTAGCCTTCCCCTACACAAAAGAGAAACAAGCCGAGAAAGAAATTAGTGAAACAACACCCTTCAGAATAGACCCAATTAATATAAAGTACCTCGGTGTGACTTTAACCAAGCAAGTAAAAGATTTTTACAATAAGAACTTCAAGACTCTGAAGAAAGAAATTGAAGAAGTCCTCAGAAGATGGAAAGGTCTCCCATGTTCATGGATCGGCAGGATTAATATAGTAAAAATGGCCATTTTACCAAAAGCGATCTACAAATTCAATGCAATCCCCATCAAAATACCAACCCAATTCTTCAAAGAGTTAGACAGAACAATTTGCAAATTCATCTGGAATAACAAAAGACCCAGGATAGCTAAAACTATACTCAACAATAAAAGGACTTCAGGGGGAATCACTATCCCTGAACTCAAGCAGTATTACAGAGCAATAGTGATAAAATCTGCATGGTATTGGTAAAGAGACAGACAGACAGATCAATGGAACAGAATTGAAGACCCAGAAATGAACCCACACACCTATGGGCATTGGTTTTTGACAAAGGAGCCAAAACCATCAAATGGAAAAAGACAGCATTTTCAGCAAATAGTGCTGGTTCAACTGGAGGTCAACATGCAGAAGAATGCAGATCTATCCATGCTTATCACCCTGTACAAAGCTTAAGTCCACGTGGATCAAGGACCTCCCCATCAAACCAGATACACTCAAACTAATAGAAGAAAAACTAGGGAAGCATCTGGAACACATGGGCACTGGAAAAAATTTCCTGAAAAAAACACCAATGGCTTATGCTCTAAGATCAAGAATCGACAAATGGGATCTCATAAAACTGCAAAGCTTCTGTAAGGCAAAGGACACTGTGGTTAGGACAAAACGGCAACCAACAGATTGGGAAAAGATCTTTACCAATCCTACAATAGATAGAGGCCATATATCCAAAATATACAAAGAACTCAAGAAGTTAGACCGCAGGGAGACAAATAACCCTATTAAAAATGGGGTTCAGAGCTAAACAAAGAATTCACAGCTGAGGAATGCCGAATGGCTGAGAAACACCTAAAGAAATGTTCAACATCTTTAGTCATAAGGGAAATGCAAATCAAAACAACCCTGAGATTTCACCTCACACCAGTGAGAATGGCTAAGATCAAAACTCAGGTGACAGCAGATGCTGGCGAGGATGCGGAGAAAGAGGAACACTCCTCCATTGTTGGTGGGATTGCAGACTTGTACAACCATTCTGGAGATCAGTCTGGAGGTTCCTCAGAAAATTGGACATTGAACTGCCTGAGGATCCAGCTATACCTCTCTTGGGCATATACCCAAAAGATGCCCCTACATATAAAAAAGTCACATGCTCCAATATGTTCATCGCAGCCTTATTTATAATAGCCAGAAGCTGGAAAGAACCCAGATGCCCTTCAACAGAGCAATGGATACAGAAAATGTGGTACATCTACACAATGGAATATTACTCAGCTATCAAAAACAATGACTTTATGAAATTCGTAGGGAAATGGTCAGAACTGGTAAATATCATCCTGAGTGAGGTAACCCAATCACAGAAAAACACACATGGTATCTACCATTGATAAGTGGCTATTAGCCCAATTGCTTGAATTACCCTAGATGCCTAGAACAAATGAATCTCAAGACGGGTGATCAAAATGTGAATGCTTCACTCCTTCTTTAAAAGGGGAACAAGAATACCCTTGGCATGGAAGAGAGAGGCAAAGATTAAAACAGACCCAGAAGGAACACCCATTCAGAGCCTGCCCCACATGTGGCCCATGCATATACAGCCATCCAATTAGACAAGATGGATGAAGCAAAAAGTGCAGGCCGACAGGAGCCGGATGTAGATTGCTCCCGAGAGACACATCCAGAGTACAGCAAACACAGATGCGTATGCCAGCAGCAAACCACTGAATTGAGAATAGGACCCCCGTTGAAGGAATCAGAGAAAGAACTCGAAGAGCTTGAAGAGGCTTGAGACTCCATATGTACAACAATGCCAAGCAACCAGAGCTTCCAGGGACTAAGCCACTACCTAAAGACTATACATGGACTGACCCTGGACTCTGACCTCATAGGTAGCAATGAATATCCTAGTAAGAGCACCAGTGGAAGGGGAAGCCCTGGGTCCTGCTAAGACTGAACCCCCAGTGAACTAGATTGTTGGGGGGAGGGCAACAAGGGGGGGAGGATGGGGAGGGGAACACCCATAAAAAAGGGGAAGGGGGAGGGGGATGTTTGCCGGGAAACCAGGAAAGGGAATAACACTCGAAATGTATATAAGAAATACTCAAGTTAATAAAAAAAAGCAAAAGAATAAATTACTCAGAAAATAATCCCAGCCTCGAAGAAAAATTATGCTAAGTAATGTAACCAGCAAAATGAGTTCTGCAAATTATAAAACTAATTCTTAAATGAGAAAATATATAATTCAAACGAAAACACAAGCTTCTCTGAACCTAAAAATCCAGTTTCAAAGCAATGTTTAAAATATGGGAAGATTCACATGCCTAATAAGCTCCTCCAGACAAAAAAATAGTTCAAGTTCACTAGCAACTAATGACGCCAAGAGAAATAGCTATAACTTATGATTCATCAAGCTGACAAGAGCTAACAATTACACCCTTGAGCCTTTGTGAGGGTTTGAGTAACAGATCCTTCATGCTGTTGATAAGGATTGTAAAACTAGAGAAGAGTCTGGCAATGGACTTCAAAGCCCTAAGAACATCTAAGCAAATATCTATGTGAGCATATGCATGTCTAAGCACATGCACACGTAATTACATATGCATGCCTAGGCATGTGTACATTGAAGCATATGCACAACTAAGTATACCAACATGTGTATATATATATATATATATATGCATACATCTATACACATGCACATCAAGACATCACAACACAGTAATTTCATCCCTCAGGATTTATCTTGTGGAAACATCTGACTACTAAGTGTGAAAACACACTTAAGAGCATGTTCACTGTATTTTCCTATTTTATAAGTGATCTATACATCTAATAAAGGGGATATTCTTTTAAAAAATATAAGAATCAAAAATGCATAATAATAATTTGGAAAAACCAATAGATATTACTTATTCTCATTTTGTACCTCACTCCATGAATTACTCTTATTCCCATTTTCTCATACACCCAGTAAAACCTGATTAGTTCAAGCAAATTTGTGAAAATGGCTTATTTTATTATGCTTTGATGAAGTTATTAATATATATCAGTTATTGTGTATGTATGTGTGTGCATATGTTTGTGTGTGTGCATGTGTGTGTGTGTGTGTGTGTGTGTGTGTGTTTCTGTGGTTGTGGGCATAATTAGGTATGGGTACACATGGTACATTATGTGTGTGAAGGTCAGAAGGAGGAAATCTCAAGTTCTAAGTTGTTTCTATCTTTGTTCTAAACAGGAATTCTAATTGGCCTAAAATTTCACCATACAGGGCAGGGTGTCTGATTTATGAACTTCTAGGGTTTTATTTCTTTTTTGCTGTCTCCCACTTTGTTGTCACTGATATTATAAGCATGTATCACCAAACCAACATTTTTCTTGGTATCTGGGCATCTAAAAGAGTTACTCAATCCTGCATGCCAAGTTACTTGACTACTGGAATAATGTTCCGAGGCAGTAAGGGGCTGTTTTTCCAAGGGGCATTCTGAATACGTTGCTATTAAAATAAATTAAATAGTACAAAATTTTAATTTGCAATGTATTATTTCTGGTTCACTTCATTAAAACTAAAAGTAAACTTTTCCTTTGCAAAAAGTAAATTAATAAAGAGATTACAGGTAGCATAATAGAACTTTAGTAAAACCATGTTTAAAAATATGAAATGTCCTATATAAGTTACATTACATATTCATGTTAAATAGAATCAAGTATTTCTAAAGAATATGGATTAGCATAAGAAACAGTAGGATTTGACATTTAGTTATGGAAGCATAGTACTTACTAATTCAACATGAGAATCATTCTATTTAGGTGTGATGGAAATTATAATAAATATATTTTCCTTTCAGGTTTATTTATTTTCTTATATATATGTAATTTACAGTATGGAAACATCACAATATAAAGTAATAGAGAGTATTAGTAACATTTTGCCAATGTATAAGCTTTACTTCTAAATCACTATATATTTCTAAATGGCAAGCTCAAAATTTATATAGGCATTTTTATTAATACCACTATCAATAAAGACATTGGATGAATTTTAGAATTTATGTGTCTTAGAGATAGTATGTGATAATAACAGAGGGTAGCCAGAGAAATATCAATGATACACCAAGCTAGACAATTATTAACACTGTATTTAACAATTACTAAATAAAAATGCCATTAGGAAAAAATGATTTTATCTTTATTAGATCTTTGAGAATTTTCTACTTATATTGCTCATATTTTTCCTTCTTCTTTTAACTTTTTTAAGATCCAACACCCATCCAATATTTTGGTTTTCTTTTCCTGTCAAGGAGAATTTGTGCTCCTCAAAACTCTTAATTGCCTATATTTGTTTGTATGGGGCCCCATGTATTTCATTCTTTCATGTTACTATTGAAAGATATTGAGATATTGACATTGCTCCAGTCTTGCTTAGGCAACTATTTTTAGGAGAAATTGTTTCAGAGCAGACTTTTTATATTCTGGCTCTTATGGACTTTATGCCCCTTTCCTGTGATGTTCACTGAAACAAGTGGTAGAGTGTCTGTGATATACATATATAACCTGCTATACTAAGGAGCTATATATTTTTGTAGATGTATAGATATAGAGGCAATATTTATTTAACATTAATAATCAAAGAGAGAGAGAGTGAGGGCAGTGGGAAGGTTCCGAGGAAGGCTACCTGAAGAATATGAAGGAGGGAAAGAGACAAGGAAAGTGACATAATTCTATCATAATTTAAAATGTATTAGAACTGTTACATGAGTAACTTAATTAATGAAAATAGGTGATATAGTGGAGTGGGGAAGAAGTAATTTTGTACTGTCTATAAGAGGTTGGCTTCAGCTTTTAGCCTAACATAAGCTGAAACTGAAGGAGAAGAAAGGGTCTTTAAGCAATGTTAATATGGAAATTGATGATAAAATAGAAAGGTCATCATATAAGTTTAAAAGGTCAAACTTACCAAGAAGACTTTTAACAGATTTAATATATTATATTAGAAATATATTTGTAACAAGTACTAGAAATCCTAAATACCTATAGTGAATATTAACAGACAAGAAGAGACACAGACAGATCAACAAAGCATTCAGAAACTTTAATGCCCCATGTTCAGAACTAGATAGTTCAAAAACAGAAAGGTATTTCATGAAAGACTACTAAAGTTGAACTTTTGACTGAATAGTCATAAGATACAAATGAGGATATTGTCACAACCCTGTCACAGCATACATGATTATTCAATAGCGTATGCAAAACATGCTCCAGGTTAGACCATATGCTGGCTGCAAAGGGGATTTTTCTAAAATTAAGAAAACTGAATTTATGTCTTCAGATGAAAATAACATGAAAGTGGTAATCAATAAGAAATGAAAAGTCAAAAATGGAAATTATTGACTCTGTCCTTTGTCTTACAGAAGCTTTTCAGTTTCATGAGGTCCTATTTATCAATTCTTGATCTTAGAGCATAATAAGCCATTGGTGTTCTGTTCAGGAAATTTTCCCCAGTGTCCATGTGCTCTAGAGATGTCTCAGCCATTAGAGGTTAGACTCAGAACCAAAAATAGTCAGTTGTTTTATTGGGAAGATCCTGACAATAACTAACCAAATTAATAATGAAATACTCGACATGAATGTATATTTTCAAAAGCTAGACAAATATATAAAAATTGACCTTAATGTTAGGAAGCCACAAAAATGATACAAATAGAATGGTGATGAGTAAAATTAGGAAAGAAATACAAAAGTAATGAAACTAAAATTAGTCTCTTTAAAGTATAAAATTTCAAAAACCATAGAAAGACTAAAAATAATAGTGAATATATAAATAAATATAATCAGCATTAAATAAAACACTGCACCTATTATAACAGAAATAAAAAAATTAAAAAAATAATCATGTGCCAACACATTGGATAGCTAAGAATAACTAATTGAATTTCTAAAAACAAGCAAACAGCTAAGAATTGAGTAATGAAATAGAGACTGCTCGGTCTGGGGATCCATCCCATATGCAGCCACCAAACCCAAACACTATTGCTAATGCCAAGAAGTGGTTGCTGAGAGAACCTGGTATAGCTGTCTCCTGAGAGGCTCTGTCAGAGCCTGACCAATACAGATGTGGATGCTTGAAGCCAACCGTCAGACTGAGCACTGAGAACCCAGTGGAGGAGTTAGGGGAAGAACTGAAGAGCCTGACAGGGTTTGCAACCCCTTAGAAAGAACAACAATATCAATCAACCATAACCCCCAGAACTCCCAAGGACTAAACCACCAATCAAACAGTACACATGGAGGGACCCATGGCTCCAGCTGCATATGTAGCAAAGGATGGCATTTGCTGGCATCAATGGAAGGGGAGGCCCTTTTTCCTGTGAAGGCTCGATGCCTCAACATAGAGGATACTAGGGCAGTCAGACTGGATTGTGTGGGTGGATGGGGGAGCACCCTCATATTAGCAAAGGAAGGAGGAAGGGATAGGGGGCTTGTGGAAGGGGGATAACATTTGAAATCTAAATAAATAAAATAACCAATTAAATTTTTAAAAATGAAGAATGATAATTAAGGAATATGAGTTAGTAATAATAAGCTAACAATGCGTAAAACCCCAGAATTAGATTGCTTTAATTATAAATTCTACCAAAGATTTAAATAATAGCAACCTGGTGAAAACATTGAAATGTTAGAAGCTTCCTGCTTATTTCCATGACACCAGTATTATCTTCATTTCAAAGCTAGTAAAAACACTGTGAGGAAAGAAACCTTGTGTGAGTGATCCTGATAATTGTAAATAAATAAGCTTTGAGACTAGAGAAATGGATCAGAAGAAAATGTGCTTGCTGCACAACCAAGAGTACCTGAGTTCTGTTCTCCAGCGCCCTTGTAAAATCTGGGCATTTTGTGTTTTAACACTGGAGTTAAAGAAAGGCAGATCCTAGGTATAGCTCTACCAGAGTAGCTGTAATAATAAGTTCCATGACCATTGAGAGGCTTTCTCAAAGATGCGAAGAAGGAAGGAAGGAGGGAAGGAAGAGGAGAATGAACTCTGACTCCAACACATACTTTTATAGAAGAGAAGAAATACTTGCAAGAACAGATGTGCTCATGCATAAAGCACACACACACACACACACACACACACACACACACACACACAAACACATCAAAGTAAATACTAAGTTAACACAAAATGGCACATTCCCCTGTAACTTATTATTGGAATGTAAGGGCAGCTCAATACAGAAAAATACATTAATGTGATAAAAAACAAATATAAAATGTTAAAAGTAAAAATCATATTAATGCCAGCTAAATAAAAGAGTAAAATATACCTTAATGATAAAAAAATCTACACTGATTAACTATAGAAAAAATGTACCTTAATATAATAAAAGTGAGAATCAGCACCTAGCATACCAAATAAATTTCATAGAGTTTGCTCTTAGAAAAGAAACAGCGCAAGTACATCTATCTTCCCCATTTCCATGCAGTAAAGTATATGAAATATTACAGATCAGACAAAATAATATCCATGGTTAATATACCAAATTTATACAAGAAATGGCCTTCTGAATGAAAATAGTTCAAGACTCCATAAAATGTTAGAACTAATATATAAATTTAATAATGTTGAATTACATAAAATTAACATATACAATATTAGCATTTTTATGCCCTATCAGAAAAGAAATAAAGAAAACTCATTGCCAGAAATAATGTAATTTGATTATAGATTAACAAAGGAAATACAAATGTAGAAAATAAAAAATAAGACATTGATTAAAGAAATTGCATGTAGAGAAATGAAGGTGCCTATTTATTTTATTATATTTTATTTTACTTTACTTTATTTTGGTCAACCTGACACAAGATAGGTTAACCTGGGAAGGGAAAACCTCAAACAAGCAAATGATGGCACCACATCACCTGAGGGAAATATGAGACATCATTTTGTTTGTGATTGGTGTAGAGGCACCCAGCCCACCTTGGATATTACCATCTCTGGACAGGAGGTCTAGAATATAAAAGAGAGAATACTGAACAAGTCAAGAGGAGCAGTGTCCCTCCATAATCTCAATCACTATCATCGATCAGGTATCCATAACTGTATGCTTCTCATTGATGAAACCATATTCATTCTCGTGGTCTCATAGCTGCTGCTCTCATTTCAGTGCCTCTCTTTGGACTCAGGAATTACTAGGATCATATGACCAGTGTAGAAAGACAGAAAGGCACTCTTCCTTTAAGTATAGTGTTTTCCTTTATGCTTTCATCCTTTTTACTAAAATAAGTAAAAATTTCACAGTACAAGTAAAAATTCTTTAGCAGCATAGACTGTTAGAAGCTATGAACTGAGAGGTTGAGGCAGTCTGCCCCATCATGATAGCCAGTTCATTTAGAACATCTTCAAGGCTTGTAAGCAGTGTTTTTATACAAAATCATTCCTCTTACACCCAATCTTTGGATGAAAATGTAATAAAAACACCTCTTTCTCTCTTATACACTATTTCATATAATGTCTCATGTGATAATAGATAACTATATGCATATCATATGCTCTCATATATCATACATAATCTATGATTTCCCAAACACAAACTTTTTGCCATTAAAACACATTTATTTATGCAGAGTCAGAAAAAGCTGGGGGACTGAGGTTCTCTTCCACCTTCTGGGTAACAAACCAGAGACTATAGATGGTAAGAGCTGCTAAAAGTAGTGCAGGCTGAGCACGTGGAGCCTTCTTGGGGGAGCCAGGACCCAGAGGCCTGGATACTTTAGATATTAGATGGAGATGATCAAGATCCACACCTACAAAGACAACAGAAGACCCTGCTCAGCATATCCTTTACCAAATCTCACTGGTAGATCGTGGTGGGGCTTGGCACCTCCTACAGTCTGAAAAATGGAATTCCAAAGACTCAGGTAGGCAGCTATTATCAGAAATGGGGGCCAAAATATACTAGAAATGCCAGAGGCCATGCTGGAGCAGTGATTCCTAGGAATGGACCATTAGTATCATTAGGCTTCACAGCAGATAGAAGGAGCCAAGATACTGTGCCGCTCCAGGGAGGCCGGAAGCCACCTAACGCTTACTTGCCTAACGATGATCTCCAACAATGTGTGGCAAGAAAGTCCCGGTAGACACAATAAAAAGATCTTGGGCAAGACTTCAGTGGAATTCCTGGAAATGAGGGATTTACTAGGGTGGTCGTCCATGGCATAAATGGCTTTCTTGACGCAAGTACAAACTTGTAATGATAAATGACTATCACAATCTTCATTTGCTCTGTTCTTTGCAATGCATACAAAATTTCTGGGGTTGGTTGATTGGTTGGCTGGTTGGTAGTTTTTATTTTGTTTTTTGGCAACAATTGACCATAATGGTTTTGGTTTTAAACAATGTTTACCTTGCTGTGTTCTTGAACTAGGCCCCATAGTCACATTTTAGATTACTCCACAACACAAATGGATTGAAACATAAATGCCTTTACAGGAAATAAACAGGGCTGCTGAGTTTATCCCTGGGTAAATTTGTAGCAAAATATATTCAATAAAAATAGGATTACCTAATGTTTCTGTCCAAAGCTGAATGCCATGATCCTAGAAATCAAGATTCCCAATCACACTACCTGCTGTAACAGGTAATATTTGAGGCAATCCTTATTCACAGAAACTGTAAAAAGGAATAGACTATTCCTTCCACATAGTATAATCTTCATGATTCCCTAGAGATTAAATAATGTGTTCCTTTCCAATAAATTTGTTTTAATCTGCAACCTTGAAAGAGTACGTGTTATGGTCAGCTATCTTAAAATTGTGTTGATTGGGGCAAAGTAAATAATAGTATATCTGACCTATAATAGTTAGGCAACAGATGTTTGGCATTTTGGTTTCTTTATTAGTGTCTGATTCATTTCAAGATTCTACTCATTCTTGGACTTAAAACCAAATACCTCTGACAGTTGTATTATCCAGTCTGTATTATCTCAATGTCTCATACACAAAATGTAAACATTCAAAGCTTTTTAACTAACATATTTCTCTCCAGGACTTCTCACTTAATCAAATCAGCAACTCGAGATCTTATGCTACTTTCTTCTCTGACCACTTTGGTATCACAATGCTGGCTCCCAACTGGTATTTCAAGCATTTTGACCCCTAACACAAGGTGTTTACATTTACTGCATAGATATTGTTTCTCTTTCCTAAATTAAAAGAAGCAATGCCCATTCATTTTACAGTTCTGAAATGGATTCTATGATCATGTAATAAGGCTTCATTTGGCCAGAAGGTAACTTGTAGAGTAAAGGTACTTGATATCAAACCCTTAGGTTCTGAATTTGTTCTTGACGAATAGAAGTTACTCTCGTGATTTCTTTTACGCCATTTACTTGTGTTCTGTGGTATGTGCACACATTCCTCTAAACACACGATTGAATGAATAAAAACAAATAACTCGAGACAAAGCTTTCTTAACTAACATACAACCACATTCATATCTACTGCTCCTTTCATTCTTTGAGCAGCATGTGCATTTCGACTTGACTCAAATCCTTGACACAGTACAACATTTCAGTCAATGACAGAACACATACCTGATGGTGTTTGCTATATAGGGGAAGTATGTAAGAGACGGCACCATTTAGGTTTCTAGAAGTAAAGTCCATAATGTTGGTAAAGTGACAAAATTGAATAATGGCACATTTCTCAGAATGATTCCCTGCCAGCAAGTGACATATGACTGAATTTATTAAGTTTACATATATTTTGTGATCCCTACTAAACTCCATGAAAGTGAAAATTGCCAATTTTTGAGACTTTCAACACAGAGAACTTATTGTGATGCTTATCCCATAATAAAATAATAATTATTACATTTAAATATTAGAATACCATGTAAAAGTTTGAGAGCATTTATGCAATCATTGTAATTTCCTGCCTTATTTTTTGCTAAATCTTTATTTCTGGGGTAAGAGAGGGGAAATAATAAACAAGACATTAAAATTGGAGACAATTTTGTGGCTGGTACAACATTAATGCATCTGAAAGTCTTATCCTGTTTATTCTATTCCTGTTATGTCATCTTTGAGGAAAGAAGAGAATGAACAGAAATACTGATTTATAAGAATGTGTAACAGAGTCGGCATTCTTTGTTCTTTCATCTCATCCTATTTAAGATATAGAAAATTGGAAGAATTAAAGGAGCATCATTTTTTTCAATTATTCAGAACAGTTATCTTTATATAAATAAATGGATGCTAAATCATTATACTTTACCCTTGATTCTGTTTCTATTTTGCTGGAGAAACCTTTTTAAAACCATCTATACTTCAAAGATAGACATGTAGTACTTCCCACTGATTTATAAGGAAAAATTAAGACAGTTAAGAAGGTAACATAACGATTTTCAATAAAATGCTTGCTTGTATTATACATATATAATATGTATTATATGTTAATATATAAGACATAAGAAAAGATATATAATATGATATATGATATAATATATTAAAATATATTATATTATATATTAAACATACCCTATACCCACCCAAATGCTACAGCCTGTGAGTCTTACAGGAGGTGTGAAGAAACTGGGGATATAGGAGGCATAGAAGATTTTAACATATGGGACAACGAAAATACAAAGTATAAAAAGATCCTAACCCATATAATTTTTTGCATTTAATTTTTATTATGTATTTATTTTCACACTCCAGATTTTATTCCCCTCATGGTCCAGCACCCAAATATTCCACATCCTATATATCCTTTCCCAACTCTCCATTGCCTCAAGGATGTCCCCACCCCACCCATCCCACCAGACCTCTTAACTTCATGGGGCCTCCAGTATCTTGAACATTACATGAATCTTCTCTGACTGAACCCAGACCCAGGAGTCCTCTGTTTTATATGTGTTGGGGACCTCATCTCAGCTGGTGGATGCTGCCTGGTTGGTGTTCCAGTGTCTGAGAGATCTTGGATGTAGCTTAATTGAGACTGATGGTCCTCCTACAGGGTTGTCCTACTCCTCAGCTTCTTCCAGCTTTCCCTAATTCAACCAGAAGGTACAGCAGCTTTTGTTCATTGGTTAGGTGCACATACCTGCATCTGACTCTTTTAGCTGCTTACTGGATCTTTTGGAGGGCAGTAATGATAGGCCTCTTTTTGTGAACACTTCATAGACTCAGTAATGGTGTCAAGTTTGGGAGAATCCCGTTGAGCTGTATCCCTCTTTAAGCCTGTCCTGGACCTCCTTTTCCTCAGGCTCTTCTCCATTTTCATCTCTGCAGTTCTTTCAGACAGGAAAAATTATGGGTCAGAGTTTTGACTGTGGGATAGCGACCCCATCCCTCACTTGATGCCCTGGCTTTCTGCTGTAGTTGGGTTCAACAGGTTCCCTCTCCCCCATGTAGTGCATTTCATCTAGAGTCTTCCCCCTTTGACTCCTGAGAGTCTCTCACTTCCCAGGTCTCTGGTACATTCTGGAGGGTCCTCCCAACCTCCTTCCTCATGAGGTTACCAGTTTCCATTCTTTATGATAGCCCTCAGGTCTTCAGTCCTTTTCCCCCACCCAATATCAAATCGTGCTTCACTCTCCCACATCCCCCGTCTCCTTTGCCTCCTCTGTCCCTCCCTCCTGCCTTCCTTGTAGTTGCTTTCATCTCCCAACCAAGATGGACTGAGGTGTCCTCACTTGGGCTCCTCAGCTTTTGACATTTTGAGTTCTATGGACTTCAGTATTTTGTACATTTTTTTTTGGCTAATATCCACTTTAGTTCTTAGTGAGAACATACCATGCATATCTTTGGGTCTGAGTTATATCACTCAGGATATTTTCTACTTCCGTGCATTTGCATGTAAAACTCAGGATGTACTCATGCTTAATAGTTGAGTAGTATTCCATTGGGGAAATGAATCACTTTTTCTGTATACATTCTTCTGTCATGGGACATATGGGTTATTTTCAGCTTCTGGTTATCATAAATAAGGTCACTGTAAACATAGTGGAACATGTGCCACTAATGCATCTTTGGGTATATTCTCAAGAGTGTTATTTCTGGATCTTTAGGAAGATCTATTAGCAATTTTCTGAGGAACCTCCATATGGATTTCCAGATTGGTTGCACCAGCTCACAATTCCACCAGCAATGGAGGATTGTTCCTCTTTCTCCACATCATCACCAACATGTGTTGTCACCTGAGGTTTTGGTCATAGCTATTCTGACTGGTGTAAGGTAGATCTCAGGATCATTTTGATTTGCCTTTCTTTGATCACTAAAGACTTTGAAAATTTCTTTAGGTGCTTCACAGTCATTTAAGCTTCCTCTGTTGTGAATTCAGCTGGAGAAATTCTCTGGCAGAAGTTTTGGAGCCATTTATGTATACTATGATATCATCTGCAAATAGTGATACCTTTAATTCTTCTTTGCCAATTTGCATCCCCTTGATCTTTTTTTTTTTTTTTTGTTCTTGTTGTTGTCTTACTGTTCTAGCCAGCACTTTGAGTGCTGTATTGAACAGATATGGGGAGAATCGGTATCCTTGTCTTTTCACCAATGTGGGTGAGATTGCTTCAAGTATCTCCATTTAATTTGATATTGGCTATTAGATTACAGTAAATTGCTTTTATTATATTTAGGTATAGGCCTTGAATTTATGATTTCTCTAAGTTTTTAAAATGAAGGGTTGTTGTTAAAGGCTTTTTCGATATCTAAGGAGATGATCATGTGATTTTTTCTTTGAGTTTATATGTATGGTGAATTATGTTAGTAGATTTTCATATATTGAACAAAAATTGCATCCCTTAGATGAAGCCTACTTGATTTTGGTGAATAATGGTTTTGATATGTTCTTGGATTTGGTTTTCAAGAATTTTATTGAGTATTTTTGCCTTGATATTCAGAAGCAGGATTGGCCTGAAGTTCTCTATCTTGGTAGGGTCCTTGTGTGGTTTAGTTATCAGAGTAATTGTGGCTTCATAGAATGAATTAGGTAGTGTTCCTTCTGTTTCTATTTTATTTATTGGATTTTTTTAAATTTACATTTCAAATGTTATTTCCTTTCCCAGTTTCCTGGACATGAGCCACCTCTCCCATCCCATTCCCTTTCTTCTCTAAGGGTATTCTCCCCTACAACCAACCCCCTTCCTGCCACCTCAACATTCCCCTGCACTGGGATGTCCATCCTTGGCAGGACCAAGGGCTTCTACTTCCACAAGTGCCCAACAAGGCCATCCTCTGCTACTTATGCAGTTGGAGCTATGGGTCGGTCTCATAGGTAATGACTTAGTCCCTGGGAGCTCTGGTTGGTTATCATTGTTGTTCTTAAGGGGTTGAAAACTCCTTGAGCTCTTTCAATCCTTTCTCTAATTCTTGCAATGGGGATCCTGTTCTCATTTCAATGATTTGTGGCCTGCATTTGCCTCTGTATTTGACATGTTCTGGCTGTGTGTCTCGTGACACAGCTGTATCAGGCTGCTGTCAGCCTCACTTCTTGGCTTCTTCTATCTTATCTAGTTTTGGTGGCTGGATATGTGTGGGCTGTATATGTATGTGGAAGACTCTAAATGGCCATTCCTTCTGTCTCTGCTCCAAACTTTGCCTCCCTATTCCCTCCTATGAATATTTTTGTTCCTCCTTTTAAGGAATGAAGCATCCTCACTTTGGTCATCCTTCTTGAACTTCAATTGTTCAGTGGATTTTATCTTGAGTAATTCGAGCTTTTGGGCTAATATTCACTTATCAGTGAGTGCATACCATGTGTGTTTTTCCGTGAATGGGTAACCACATTCAGAATGTTATTTTCTAGTTCAATCGATTTGCCTATGAATTTCATGAAGTCATTGATTTTGATAGCTGAGTAGTATTCCATTTGGTAGATATACCACATTTTCTGTATCCATTCCATGTTGAAGAACATCTTGGTTCTTTCCAGCTTTGGGCTATTATATAAAAGCTGCTATGAACATGGTGGAACATATTTATTTGCTGTATATTGGTGCATCTTTTGGGTATATGCCCAGGAGTGGTATAACTGGGTGGTATTCACTTAGTGCAATGTCCAATTTTCTGAAGAATCTCCAGACTGATTTCCATGGTGGCTGTACCAGTTTGCACTCCTACCAACAGTGGAAGAGTGTTCCTCTTTCTCCACATCCTTGCCAGCCTCTGTTGTTCCCCAAGTTTTGATCTTAGCCATTCTGAATAGTGTGAGGTGGAATCTAAGGGTTGTTTTGATTTGCATTTTGCTAATGACTAAGAATGTTGAACATTTCTTTAGGTAATTCTCAGTCATTCAATATTCCTCAGCTGAGAATTCTTTGTTTAACTCTGTACCCCATATTTAATAGGGTTATTTGGATCTCTGGAGTCTAATTTTTGATTTCTTTATATATTTTGGATATTATCCCTCTATCAGATGTAGTATTGGTAAAGATCTTTTTCCAATTTCTTGGTTGCTATTTTGTCCTAATGACAGTGTCCTTTGCCTTACAGAAGCTTTGTAGTTTTATGAGATCCCATTTAAGCCATTGGTATTTTGTTCAGGAAATTTTCTCCAGTGCCCATGTGTTGACGATTCTTCTCCACTTTTTCTTCTATTAGTTTGAGTGTATCTGGTTTGATGTAGAGGTCTTTGATACAATTCGGCTTAAGCTTTGTATAGAGCAATAAGAAGGGATCTGTTTGCGTTCTTTTACATGCTGACTCCAGTTGAACCAGCACTATTTGTTGAAAATACCATCTTTTACCCCTGTAAGGTTTTAGTTCTTTTATCAAAGATCTAGTGACCATAGGTAGGTGTGTGGCTTCTTATGTGGGTCTTCAATTCTATCCCGCTGATCTCTGTACCAATATCATACAGTTTTTATCACTATTGCTCTGTATTAGTGCTTAACATCAGGAATGGTGAGTCCCCAAGAAGTTCTCTTATTGTTGAGTATAATTTTTTATATCCTTGGTTTTTGTTATTCCAAATGAATTTGAAAATTGCTCTTTCAAACTCTATGAAGAGTTGATTTAGAATTTTGATGGAGATTGAATTGAATCTGTAGGTTGCTTTTGCAAAAATGACCATTTTTAATATATTAATTCTGCCAATCCAGGAGCATGGGAGATCTTTCCATCTTCTAAGATCTTCAGTTTCTTTCTTCAGATGCTTGAATTTCTTGTCATACAGATCTTTCACTTGCTTGGTTAGAGTCACACCAAGGTATTTTACATTATTTATGACTATTGTGAAGGTTGAAATTTGCCTAATTACTTTCTCAGTTTGCTTGTTTATGCTTTAAACAAGTAGAGGAAGGCTAATGATTTGCTTAAATTAATTTTAGACCCAGACACTTTGCTGAAGTTGTTAGCAGGCTTAGTAGTTCTCTGGTGGAACTTCTGTGGTCACTTAAATACACTATCATATAATCTGAAAATAGTGATATTTTGATTTCTTCCTTTCCAACTTGTATCCCTTTGACCTCTTTTTGTTGTCTGATTGCTCTGGCTAGGACTTTGAATACTATACTGAATGACTAGGGAGAGAGTAGGCAGCCTTATCTAGGCCCTGATTTCAGTGGGATTGCTTCAAGTTTCACTCCATTTAATTTAATGTTGGCTAATGGTTTGCTGTATATTGCATTTACTATATTTAGGTATGGGCCTTGAACTCCTGATATTCCCAGGACCTTTATCATGAAGGGGTGTTGAATTTTGTCAAATGCTTTCTCAACATCTAATGAGATGATCGTGTAGTTTTTTCTTTGAGTTTGTTTATATAGTGGATTATGTTGAGGGATTTCTGTATATTGAATCATCCTGACATCCCTGAACTGAAGCCTACTTGATCGTGATGGATGATAATTTTGATGTGTTCTTGGATTCGGTTGCAAGAATTTTATTGAGTATTTTTGTGTCGATATTCATAAGGGAAATTGGACTAAAGTTCTCTTTCTTTGTTGGGTCTCTGTGTGGTTTAGGTATAAGTATAATTGTGGCTTCACAGAAGGAATTGGGTAGTGCTCCCTTTGTTTCTTTGTTGTGGAATGGTTTGGACAGTATTGATGTGAGGTCCTCTATGGAGGTTTGATAGAATTCTGCACTAAACACATCTGGTCCTGGGCTCTTTTGTTTGGGAGACTTTTAATAGCTGTTTCTATTGCTTTAAAAAATATGAGGTTTTGTGATGGTTTATCTGATCCTGATTTAACTTTGGTACCTAATATTTGTCTAGAAAATTGTCCATTCCATCCAGATTTTTCTGTTTTGTCGAATATAGGCTTTTGTAGTAGGATTGATGATTTTTTAAATTTCCTCAGATTCTGTTGTCATGTCTCCCTTTTCATTACTGATTTTTGTTAATTTGGATAAACTCTCTGTGCCCTCTGGTTAATCTATCTAAGGGTTTATCTGTCGTGTTGATTTTCTCAAAAAACCAGCTCCTGGTTTGCTTGATACTTTGTATAAACCTTTTTGTTTCTACTTGCTAGATTTCAGCCTTGAGTTAGTTTATTTCCTGCCTTCTACTCCTCTTGGGTGCATTTGCTTCTTTTTTTCCTAGAGCTTTTAGGTGTCCTCTCAAGCTGCTATTGTATGTTCTCTTCATGCTACTGTATGGAGTTACTCAGAGCTGTGAGTTTTCTGCTCAGAACTGCTTTCATTGTGTCACATAAGTTTATGTATGTTGTGCCTTCATTTTTATTAAATTCTAAAAAGTCTTTAATTTCTTTCTTTATTTCTTCCTTGACCAAGTTATCATTGAGTAGAACTTCCAGGTATATGTGGGCTTTCTGTCACTTTTGTTGTTACTGAAGACCAGCCTTAGTCCGTGGTGATCTGATAGGATGCATGGGATTATTTCAATCTCCTTGTATCTGTTAAGGCTCAGTTTGTGACCAATTATTTGGTCAATTTTGGAGGTGGTATGATGAGGTGCTAAGAAGAAGGTATATTCTTTTGTTTTATGATGAAATATTCTATAAATATCGGTTAAGTCTATGTGATTCATAATTTCTGCTAGTTTCTCTGTGCCTCAGTTTAATTTCTGTTTCCATGACCTGTCCATTGATGATAGTGGGGTGTTGAGTTCTCCTACTATTATAGTGTGAGGTGCAGTGTGTGCTTGTAGCTTTAGTAAAGCTTCTTTTATGTGTGTAGGCACCCTTGCATTTGGAGAATAGATATTTAGAATTGAGAGTTCATCTTGGCCATTTTTCTTTGATAAATATGAAGTGTCCTTCCTTATCTTTTTTGATAACTTTTAGTTGAAAGTCTATTTTATTTTATATGAGAATGGCTATACCAGCTTGTTTATTTGGACCATTTTTCTTGGAAAGTTGTTTTCTAGCCTTTTAGGCTGAGGTAGTGTCTGACTTTGTCTTGAGATAAGTTTCCTGTATGCAGCAAAATGCAGGGTCTTCTTTACTTATCTAGTCTGTTAGTCTATGTGTTTTTTATTCAGGAGTTGAATCCACGGATATTAAGTGATAATAAGGAAGAGTGGTTGTTGTTTACTGTTGTATTTGTTGTTAGAGGTTTAATTATGTTTGTATGGCTCTCTTCCTTTGGTTTCATTGGAAGGAGATTAATTTCTAGTTTTTTCTAGGGTGAAGTTTCCCTTCTTCTGTTGGAGATTTACATCTATTATCCTTTGTATGTCTGGATTTGTAGAAAGATATTGTGTCAATTTGGTTTTGTCATGGAATATCTTGGTTTCTCCATCTATGTTAATTGAGAGTTTTGCTGGCTATAGTAGCTTGGGTTGGCATGTGTGTTCTCTTGGGGTCTGTATGACATTGGACCAAGATTTTCTGGCTTCCATACTCTCTGGTGAGAAGTCTGGTATAATTTTTATAGGTCTGCTTTTATATGTTACTTGACCTTTTTACCCTACTACTTTCAATATTCTTTCTTTGTTTTGTGCATTTGGTATTTTGACTATTATGTGGCAGGAGGAATTTCTTTTCTGGTCCAATCTATTTGGACTTCTGTAGGTTTCTTGCATGTTTATGGGAATCTCTTTCTTTAGGCAAGGGAAGTTTTCTATAATTTTATTGAAGGTACTTCCTTGCCCTTTAAGTTGGGAGTCTTCATTCTCTTCTACACCTATTATCCTTAGATTTGATCTTCTCATCGTGTCCTGTATTTCCTGGATGTTTTGAGCTAGGAGCTTTTTGCATTTTACATTATCTTTGATGGTTGTGTCAATGTTTTCTATGGTATCTTCTGCCCCATGATTCTGTCTTCTATCTCTTGTATTTTGTTCTTGATGTAGTATCTATGACTACTGATCTCTTTCCTAGGGTTCCTATCTCCAGGGCTGTCTCCCTTTGTGCTTTCCTTATTGTTTCTATTTTATTTTTAAATCCTGGATGTTTTTCTTCAATTCTTTCATCTGTTTGTTTGTCGTTTCTTGTAATTCTTTAAGGGATTTTTGTGTTTCCTCTTTAAGGGCTTCTACTTGTTTACTTGTGTGGTCCTGAATTTCTCTAAAGTAATTATTTATGTCTTTCTTAAAGTCCTCTATCATCATTGTAAGATGTGATTTTATATCCCAATCTTGCTTTTCCTCTGTGTGTAGATATTCAGTATTTGCTGTGGTGGGAGAACTGGGCTCTGATGATGCCAAGTAGTCTTGGTTTCTGTTGCTTACTTTTCTGAGCTTGCCTCTGGACATCAGATTGTCTCCAATGCTAGTTTGTCTTGCTGTCTCTGACAGAGACTTGACACTTCTGTAGACCTGTTTGTCAGCATCCCTGTTGAACTGTTTTCTCTCAACTGGATATGGGAACAGAGAGCTGCTCCTGGGTTTATGTGACCTGAAGCCTCCAGGCAGTTTGCTTGGAGCAGATTTGGTCTTACCTCTGCTCTCAGGTGTGTAGGAGCTCCTGACAACTGGCTTTCAACTGTTGGCATAGGCAGCAACCCGAAGTTTCCTGCCCTTGACTGCTCCTAGGTCCCTGTGCCCAGAGGGTACAGATGGCACCAGGTGGTTTCCTCTTGGATCAAGAATGTGGACAGAAAGTAGTTGTCTCCTCTGAGTTCTCAGGATGGTCTTTACTTCTGAGGGTCCAGCTGTCTCCCCCACAGGATTTGGGTACAGGGAGCGGCAGGACTGGTTCAGTTCAGTTCAAAGCACAGGCTGCTTTCTTTTTCTCTGACATTGCCTCAGGATAGAGCCACTGCTGGGGAGCAGACTGGCTAGCAGTCTATCCCAGCAGAAAGGACCAGGCAGAAGGGGCCTAACCCACATAATAACCCATATTTTAACCATGTAATCAGACATAAAACAAGCCTCATTTAATCAGACATAAAACAAGCATCAACAGGTTAAAGAAGATCCGAATAATCCCATGCATTCTATCATATCTGCCCGATCTGGATCTGGCCTCAGTGGGAAAAGATGCACTTAATCCTTGAGAGACTTGAGGTCCCAGGGAAAGCAGAGGTCTTTTGTGGGTGGAGCATCTTCTTGGAGGCAAGGGGGACGAGGAATGAATGGAATGAGGAAGTTCCCCAAGGAGGGGCAATGTCTGGAATGTAAATAATTTTTGAAAAGATAAAAGCTATACAAAGATAAGGTCTATGATATATTATGTATAATATATAATGTATAATGCATAATGCATATTGTATATTGTATAATATAATGTAAATTATAAAATATGTAATCTGTAATATGTAACAGAAAATTTAAAAAATTAGTCATAGTTATAAATCTTCATTCTTTTAGCCCCATCTTAGTTATTAATGCCTAGAATGTAACCTGGGATTTCCACATAGAGGATTTTAATACTCTATTTTAATCCATCTGATTTGTTGATTATTCTGTTTTAGTGAGATCTCTGAGGAGAGGCTAAATTTTTCCAAATCTTGTTTTGCAAGGAATTAAGTAATAAGCAATTATGTATCAAATATTCAGTGATATCAAGCTAGAAATTCTACCATCTACATCATGCTGAGGAACACCACATCTCATAGTGAAGATTACTTCACATATATGAAGAATGGGAGAGCAAAGGTAGGAACATAAATGGGAAAGAAGGGGAGATGTTTATGAGCTTCTAGTATAGTGGGTTAAGACTTCAAGTGTCCAAACAGGTCTTGTCAATATGTATACCTTATAAAGTTCCCACTTCATGTTCAGCTATCATTAATCAGGAAACAATAGACTCATACTTACCTAGTAAATATGGTCCCTGCTTCCGCAGATCTAGCTGTCTATGCTCTGCAATCCTATGCTATATTCACTGTCTCTCTTACAGAGATATTACACCAAATTTATTCTCAAAATATTGAATAATTTCTCATTATAAATCTAAATAGCACTGTTTATTTTCAGTTACAAAGTATTTGTTACACAACACAATTTCTACTTATTGATACTTAAATGAGACACACTAATCCAGTCATGCTTGAAAACAAAAGACTCTTGAATACAAAGTGACTACTTATACAGCATGGGTTGAAAGAAATTGATAACATAGTACAAATATGTATTGATGAATTTGACTGCTACACAAATTAAAACCTATTTCCATATTTGAATATAATGTGTTAGAAACACGGTCACCACTTTTGTATCACAGAAGTTATATCACTGCTATCTCTACCTAGAGCTCCATATGAAATCAACTGTAAATTTTCTGTCTTCTTAGGAATTCTATCTTCTTAGGAAATCAATTGGCAAAACATAGAAAGCGAAATCCTACAGATTACAGATTCAAACTATTAAAATGCCTTTTTGTAATATTAGAATGACTATTAGAATGATATAAAGTCCCAGTGCTTCAGCTGTCAAGGCAAAGTCCTCATCTTATTCCTGCTGTGCTAATCACTGCTACGTTCTACTTCTAATTTGTTTGGGACACTACCATGACTATCAGTGTTTGCACTTGCTCAGATCTGTTTAGTTGAAATTGAAGCCTGTGATCATGGTAGACAGGAATTGTAATTGTGCTAGTCAACTGACTTCCAAGTTCAAGACCAACACCAGATTAACCATGATTTTCTCAAGAAAACTGAAGACAACTAAGTACCAGCAAAGAGAACTTAGATTAGGTCATGGGTGTATGCAGTTTCCCGTCCTTCAGAGGGGTGTGATAAAGACCTTCTGAAATGGAAGTCCAGAAGGGAGGCTGTAGTAAACAAGAAATATATATCATTTTATTAAATGAAAAATTGTCATTAATGCTTGATGTAAAAGAAGGAAACATTCCTTCCTTTCTAATCAAAGTATGGTTTGGGAACTTACGTGTTTGTATTACAACAGAACTTCTAAGAAGTGCTAATAATTTTCAGGACTCTTGAATACATAGAGAACTAAGAACTCGATTTTATTTTCTTCCGTTTTAAACCAGTATTGTCTATGTGGAGAATTTTGGGATCTAATAGGGTAAAATACAAAAATGAATATTGCGTGTAAATAATTGCATGTTTTTTCAATGAGTTTAGAACCTAGAGCTGCATATTTGTTTTCATTAAAAAATTTTAATGTACTGCAAAAGTTTACATGAAGGAAATTTAAATGGTTTTCAAAAGAATATATTCTAGATAGGTTGAGGTAATTCACACCAAATTACAAAATATTTTGATATCTATACAGCTTCAATAGCAGTGTGTATGTTTCTTTACACACATCATAAACCTATGAATATTGTGCATGTGTCCTGAAATTTCAAACAAAATTTTAAAGCATACTTAACTTAGAAAATTATGATTTACAATCTCAGTGTCCCTTCACATTGCTTAAAATAATTCATTGCTCCAAGTTCCAAGATAACAAAAAAAAACATTTAAAGCAATCTATTTTCTATTTATAAGACCATGCAGCAAAATATAGTGATAGGCTTCGATTACACAATGCTAAGTAAAAAATTTAAATCCATGGTGACATATGTGGGTGAAGCTTAATTTCTTCCCTCATGTAACCTCTCATCTAATTTGCAAATATTAAGGCTAAAAATAGAATATATTTAGGCAAAGATAGATAGCAACATCCTGAAAATCAAAAAAGAAAAAAAAGGCATAAACTTAAAAGTACCTGACTTTAAAGTAAAAGAATGATGAGAAATTTAATGGGGTACACGCATCTAAAAATGCATTAATTGTATATTCAGGTCTATCATCTCTCATAAATTGAATGAGAGAGTAGCATCAGCTCACTTTGCACAGGAGTCAGAAATTGGCCAGCACACTCTTTGGGTTTCTTTCTTTTATTTGAATATTTGTCTTCTCTCTCCCTAAATCAAACGAATGATCAATGTGTAGTAGCTATAGGGATATTGCCTCCTTTCCCCACCATCTCACAAAATTAGCCTTGCAACTGATTCAGTTGACTATAATTCTTACTTAAAATAATATTACCCAAGATGATAATCTGTCATTTCCATGCATATGAAAATTCCTTACAAAATGGATTTTAATGATAGCTTTTCTAAATTACACCACCTTCTCTTAAGTCATTAAACATGGAAGATACTGGAAAACAATGCACTTTTTAAATTTATCATGAAATAACCATTTCTCTCTATTTATACAACTTTCGACATTAAATGGAAGGTAGGTCTGAACTGTTTGCCAATATGACTAAAGACTATTCTGGTCACAAGTAGGAGGGTTGGCTTTCTCCATCACTCCATCCCTCTCTACTTGCCTTTTACCTTTTCTTTATTAAGTCATTGATGTTAAAAATATAGCTCACTTTTGTAATGGAATCAATAAATTATTGAAAACTTCTTTTAATCTGAGGTTAATCTTGCCTTGTATGTCTTTATATCAGTATCTAGCACCATGATTGACAGACTAAATAAAACAATTCCATGAGTTAGGTTTAGGGACAGGTTTACATAGAAATGTTGGCCAAAAGTATATTGGCACATAAGTCAACACTGGCCTCATTTCGTTGTATTCTTTTTTATGTAAATGTAAATTTCTCTGTTGTATGTAAATGTTAAATTCAACAATATAAAAAATACTCTAATGAGATTCCACTATACCAGAGATGAAGGTTTACCTTACCTCTGGGTGTCTCAGAGTCTGCTAAAAATTACTCAGAAGTATGAGTTTGAAGAAAAATTGGTCATTGAGAAATACAAGTTTTTGAATGAAACTGCAAATTACTGTCCTGCTAGGTTTTTTGACAGTTTTACCCAAGCATATTATGAAGTTCGGTTTTTTCAACCAACTCTTTTATAATCTCTCCTCTTCTCTCCTCTCCCATTTAACATAAATTTATTTGCTTCTTTTCCAGTACCCTGGTGAGTTTCCTATTTGGCTCACTGAGGCTCTACCCTCCCTGAGTAACTATGGCTAATGATTTCACAAATAAGAGATATCATCTTTATCAGTGTTCTACTTACCAATAAATTATTTTTAAATACAGTAAATACAGCCACCAATACTCATGGAAGTAATCCTAATTAAATATAGCAAGAAAGCAGGTTATAATAGTGTCTTTCATTCTCCAAATCTAGTTGTCATCTTGGAGGCTTACTTCTAAATAAATGCACATTTTGCAGTTTTTTTCTGAACTCTGGCTGGCAAGTTCAACTCAGCTGTTTGGCCCAAACATCTCTCCAAGCTGACTAATTCAAACTTGTTTCTAAATTTCTCACTGAATTGCTTCCTTGGACATAAACTAACTCTGGAAATCTGTTCTAATTTTTTGGCTCCTTATTCTCTGGTTCATTCTGTCTTTACCTAAAACCTGTCCCCATAAAATCAATATCTCTCTCTCTCTCTCTCTCTCTCTCTCTCTCTCTCTCCCCCTCCCTCCCTCCCTCCCTCCCTCCCTCCTTCTGTTTCTCCCTCTGTCTCCCTTTGTCTCTGTTTCTCTGTTTCTGTAATGCTCTCAAATAGCCTCTCTTCACTGACTTTTCCTGTGATAGTTGGACATATCCTATCTCTGACTCATTTTTTAAGATTGTTCTCTGAATCATCACTTTGTCTGCCATTTAATTATACATCACTTTCAAATGTGCCTGCTTTCTACAACCTAATATTACCTGCATTGCTTGAGAATAAAGGTGTGTACTAAGGGCATGTCTGTATTCCAGCCACAGGGTTTAAATTTGAGCCACTCCAGATGGATAAGAGAAATCTAGAAGTTCTTTGGATGTGATACCTTGCCAGGACAGTGATGATGCTGGATTAAAATTCCTCTGCTTAGGATAGCAGAACAGAAGAAATATGAAAGAAGTAACAAGCAAATTCCCTTAGGAGGAGTTTATGTCATTAAAGGTGATAGAGGGTAGGGTAGAGAAAAAAAGGAGAATACATTGAACTGATAATGTTTGAAAATGTCAAATGGAATCCTAATACTTTATAACACATACAGGTTTAAATCGAGCTATAATTTACATCATATTGTCAGATTATACTAATTCAAAATGTCATGGGTTGCCAAATTAAATGTCCAGTGCTAGATATAGGGCACATTCATTAAAGTCATTGTTCTGAGTAGTTAACAGAGTCCTCCTGAAAAATTACAAGCTATTGCTATTGTTCTTAATTGATTAAATACGTGATAGTTTCAACTATTGCCAGCAAAATAACACACTTTCATAGAAGTCACAGTGAACAGAATTCCTCGGATGTGCTACCTTCCACACTACAAGGTACTAGGAAGACTTCTCACCTTCTACAAACTTAGTATTAGCGAAATTATAAGTGACTGGGTACTCCATTGAGGATTTTTTCCTTAATTAAATATTTTGATGTGGGAAGACACACTGTCTTTTTTGTAATTGGATATTTTTATTTACATTTCAAATGTTATTCCCTTTCCTGGTTTCCTGGCCATAAGGCCCTTAACCCATCCTTGTACCCATCTTCTAAAGGGTGTTCCCTATCCCCAACCACCCCCTCACACCCCAGACATTCCCCTGCACTAGGGGGTCCAACCTTGGCAGGACCAAGTGCTTTTCCTCCCATTGGTTCCCAACAAGGCCATCCTCTTCTACATATGCAGTTGGAGTCCAGGGTCAGTCCATGTATAGTCTTTGGGTAGTGGTTTAGTACCTGGGAGCTCTGGTTGGTGAGCATTGTTGTTCTTATGGGGTTGCAAACCCCTTCACCTCCTTTAATCCTTTCTCTAATTCCTCCAACGTGGACTCCATTCGTAATTCGATGGTTTGTGTTACCATTCGCCTCTGTATTTGTCATGCTCTGGCTGAGCCTCTCATGAGACAGCTATATCAGGCTCTTGTCAGCATACATTTCTTGGGGGAAAATACACCCTTAATCTGAATTTTTTCAAATAAGAGGACCCAACTTTAAACTAGGCTATACCTTCTGCTGTCTACCTACATAAAAGAAATGGAAAAAGGAAATATGGCTTTTATCTGAGTTTCCTGCTTCCCTTGGCAAGTACATCCTTCACTACTATTAAAGTCTAATTCTGGCATATATTGAACACCAGTTGAGACATCTAGCCTCTTGAACTAAATGCCTTTTGGAGTCAATAATTACTGGATTTTTGCAGCTTCCATTGCAATGATTGACTAGGTGGATGAACAATGTTTGACATAGCTGGCCTTTCTAATATCATATGGTAGTATATATTGGATATATACTGGATATATAGAGTCCATATATATATATATATATATATATATATATATATATATATATATATATATAGTCTTGATACATTGACTTGAATAAAATGGCCACCCTAGGCCCACAAGAAGTTACACTAGTGAGCTGACCTTGAAATCTTCTTTACCTCCTGTTTCTATCCCCTAAATATGGAGTGCTGTCATATACAACCATGATCAGTTTCTGTGGAATATGGCTAGCAAATATTCTGCTGACTGAGCTACATCCCCCCTTCTGAAGTCAATGATATTTCATTCCTTTTCTGCCAATAGATTGAAGAGGAATACTGGTGAATGATGAAGGGGCTATAAAGTCTTAATTTTGCATAATCAGACTATAAGAAAAATAAGATTCAGTTACCATAATAAAAAATATTAAAATTAATGTACACAAAAGGAAAATATTTACTATGTAATTATGTAAGTACATATGTATGTGCAGTTATATATACATACATATATGACTAGAGATATAGTTCAATGTATTCATATGCTATGAATATGCATAAATAAGTAAAAATTAAGCACTTTAATATAAGAGTCAAAATACGATACATGAAATAAAATACTTTAAACTTACTTTTTATTTGGTAAAAATTGTATTAATATCCATTAAGAAACTCAGACTAGCAGAAATCTTACTCGGGTGGAGAACGGAGGAACTGCATGAATTGTTATTGACTCAGATACGTCCTCATACTAAGCAGGACAACACTGACAAAATAGAAAGTGAACTGATTTCCTCCTTTTCTCTGTGTTTGTTTCTCTCTCTGCCTCTCTCTCTCTCTCTCTCTCTCTCTCTCTCTCTCTCTCTCTCTCATATATATATATTTATCAGATACATATATCAGTTTTCTCTTTGAGAGTAACTACTGATATACACATAAGTTATAATAAGTTAAACAAACATAGTATCTGTTTATGAACAACAAAGAGCCATCTCCTTATCCTCAACTGTAGCTAAACATGTCATCCACTATTTCTTTTCTCTTCATAAATTGATATGCAGAAGATAAAATCTGGATGTTAGGGCTTCTTTCGTTTTTAAGATTCACTGCTACAACTTAGCATTTCAAAGTGAGGCCTATTTAACAAATCTCCAGTTACCTAAACACAATTAAGTCCCATAATCACTGATCAAAAAATTAGCATAGTTTGTTTGAGAACATCACACAAAACATCAGGCCTCTCTAGGAGCATCACCCGCAGAGCTGTTAATCAACATGCGAGGAAGAACATGTTTTGACCTTGTTTCTCTATGTAGAGGGGAAAGAGTACAGCATAAAAAGGACAGAAGGAGAAGGAATGAAGCCAGGACAAATTTATAAACGTTACATATAAGTGTAGTTTTCCAAAAGTTGTGGCTGATGACTGAATCTCATCTCAGAGGCCACAGTTATTTTTTATAGCAATTGAAGAATATTGAAAATTCTGTTACTGAAGTCTGGATAGCAACAATTTCCCTCCTCTCAGAGAGAGAGAGAGAGAGAGAGAGAGAGAGAGAGAGAGAGAGAGAGAGAGAGAGAGAATCTTTATGTTTGTGTGCCTCCAAGTGTCTGTGTGTTTGTGAACACACATATTTGTACATGTGTGCTTGTATCCATGTATTCATGTGTATGTGTGTCTCCTAGATTATAGAGGAGAGGGAGAGATTAGGGGGCTGATGGACAAGAAACCAGGAAAGGGAATAACATTTGAAATGTAAATAAGAAATACCCAATTTAATAAAAATGGAAAAAAAAGAAATAGATTATAGACATGGGAAAGGCTTTGAATTTATGTTGTGATTCTTACCCCAGAATGTGAAAAAACATGGACATCATGGTGTATTAGTAATCAAATATAAACAAAAATATTATCCACAGAAATAGTGTATATTTAATTTTCCTTTTTTTTGTTACTCACAAGGATAATTTGTTCTATAAGTATAAATATTATCTAGGTTTGTTTATTTGGTTGGGGGAGGGCAGGGTTCATTCTGCTTATACATTTCTATATTATAGTCCATCACTGAAGTCAGGACAGGAACTCAAAGAGGCCCAAAACCTAGAGGCAGGAACTGATGCAGAGGCCATGAAGCGTATGTCTAACTGGCTTGCTTCTCCTGGTTTGTTCAGCTTCTTATTTTTTAATTGGATACTTTCTTTATTTACATTTAAAATCTTATCCCCTTTCCTGGTTTCCCCTCCAGATACTTTCTATCCCATCTGCCCTCCCCCTGCTTCTATGAAAGTGCTCCCCCACCCACTCACCTACTCCCTTCTGCATCCCTGCCCTGGCATTAGCCCACACTGGGACACCAAGCCTTCACAGGATAAAGGGCCTCTCCTCACCTTGATGCCAACAAGATCATCCTCTGGTATATATGCTGCTGGAGCTGTGAGTCTGTCCATGTGTACTCATTATTTGGTGGTCCCTGAGAATTCTTGTGGTCCAGTTATTTGATATTGTTGTTCTTCCTATGGGGTTTCAAATCCCTTCAGCTCCTTCAATCCTTTCTCTAACTTCTCCATTGGGGACCCTATTCTCAGTCCAACGGTTGGCTGCAAGTATCCACCTCTGTATTTGTCGGTGTTTGGCAGGACATTTCAGGAGACAGCTATATCAGGCTCCTGTCAGCATGCACTTCTTAGCATCAGCAATAGTGTCTGGGTTTGGTGTCTGTATATGGGATGGATCCCCATCTGTGGCAGTCTTTGGATGGCCTTTCCTTCAGTCTCTGCTCCACACTTTGACTCTGTATTTCCTCCTGTGAGTATATTGTTCCTCCTTCTAGGAAAGACTGTGGCATCCACAGTTCGGTCTTCTTTCTCCTTGAGCTTCATGTGGTCTGTAAATTGTATCTTCGGTATTCTGAGCTTTTGGTCTAATATCCAGTTATCAGTGAATGCATATCATGTGTGTTCTTTTGTGACTGGATTAGCTCACTCAGGATGATATTTTCTAGTCCCATCCATTTACCTAACAATTTCATGAAGTCATTGTTTCAGTACTCCATTGTGTAAATGTACCACATTTTTCTGTATCCATTTATCAACATGATACATGCACAGTGTTTAGGAAGTGGAATGACAGTTGACAAAAACGGCCAATCAGATAGGCGTTCTAAGTGTGCTTATGCTTCATTTCCTTGATTAACTGTTTGTTTGTGATGGTTCCACTTACTGTGGATAGTTCTACTCTTTAGAATTTTTCCTTTATGTTGTGAATTGATGATCCTGAGTGCTACGATAAAATAGGCTGAGAAAGCTATGGGCTGCAAGCACAAGCCTATAAACAGTGCTCCTACATGGCCTCTGCTTCAGTACCTGCCTCTAAGTTCCTGTTCTAACTTCTCTCAGTGACAGAGTGTGATATGGATCCATAACCAGAAATAAACGTTGTCTTCCCCAAGTGGCTTGTCGTCACAATGTTTCATCACAGCAATAGAAACTGTCAGTAACAGAGAACAGTAAGTAATAAAGAGAATGAGTAAATAATGAGGTGAAAACCACATGAGGCCTGCAGAGACAGCTCTGTTAGTAAAGTGCTTGACTTATAAGAATAGGATCTGAGCTCAACTACAATAAGCTATGTAAACAAAATGAAAAATAAATAATCAAAAATACTCTGTTGTGCTTGTGTGTTCTTGTAACGAATGAATTAGGCTTGCAGAGAAAACTGTAGCTAACAAGGCAGCCAAGTCTATCAGTGGAGCTGCAGGTCAGTGAGAGACCCTGACTCAAAAAGCAAGGTAGATAGCTTCTGATAAATGACTTTGGTGTCAATCAAATGTGCTTACTATACACAATCATACATGTAAAGCCTGACAGCTATGGGTACTTGCACAAAATCTAACACATATACACATACAAGGAATAAATTAATATAATAAACTAATGCATTACAATGTCTACAAATATGTGCACACTGTATATATATATATATGCATATGTACGTAGTGCATGTATGTATGTACGTACACATACATATTAGTATACATACATATATACCTATATAAACAATATATATTGTATATACACATACATATTCTACAACAGTGTATAAGTATACAGGTTTGGTTCTTTGGGTAATACTTGCCATTTAATGGAATACATGTTATAAAGCACGCATTATAAAAACATCTTCTCTTATCTGTTCTGAATCTGGTATAAATTAATTACCAGCATCTTAATTCAGAGAAATGTGCTTTGAACAAACTATGGATTTTCTTCCTCATGTTCACTGAATACAAATGATAGTAGACAGGAAAATTCATGCCATGTGTTTCTCTTAATTAAGTTTTCTTGCTTATAAGCCATCACAAGAATCAAAGGAAAATCTCAGTTCAGGACTCTCCAAGTATTACAAATTCATAGGTAAACCATTTTCATTAATCTCATAAATATGAATTTTTTAATTTGTATGAACTCTTTAATTTTTGGTATGTGCAATAGAATTTTTGTTATTAATACTAAAACTGGGACCTGAAGAATTTTGACAAATCTACATAAGAGTTCTAAGCTTATTGTACCATATTTCTGTTCTTGTATCCTAAACATTGGTATGTAATTGGTTATATCACTAAATATTGGAATATTGCTATGAAGACATAAAGGATATTAGAATTGTAAATTGTGTTGATTTTTAATCTTACTATAGTGTGTCAATAGAAAACTGAACAGTTTTGGGTATTTATATTAAACTAGTGTCTCTGAGCCTTAGCTTTCTCTTAACGTTGTGATGTTCATTGAGCTTCTTATGTACCACTTTGGATTTGGTAGGTTTGCTGCAAAATTTTGCTTTCTACCTTTACTATGGCTCATTCAAGTCCTAACTGCATCAGAAACTCCTTTGCTTTGATGGTCAGTGCAAAGCTCAGCTAACATGAATGTGTGACTTAAAAATGAGAAATTTATCTAAAGATATTAATTCAAATATTCACATTAGGTAAGGCTTTTTAATGTGACCTTATTTCATAATGTGTCTATGGCAGAAAGAAGTAACACACTGCAGATTTTGTTGCAACCAGACATTTTAATCAATGTCTAAAATGTTAAAATTTCACCTAGTGTAAAAGTTATGATTTTAGTTGAAATAGAACTGTATCCCTTGCAAATATCTTCTCCCACCCTTCAGCCACTACTTGACACCTTTCTGAAAGACCTTCTACACCGCTATTCTCAAGTTGATAGACTCTTCTTCTTTTTAATTTCTGTTACACACACATACACACACACACACACACACACACACACACACACACACACACGTACCTATATGCAACAATACATAAATAACATTTTCTTTTTTTTTTTTAGAAATTTTCCACTTTTATTCCAAACAGGTCATCCACACATTAATTTGTATTCTATTATCTCTTTCTTTTTTTTTTTTTTGAAATGCACTGGGCTCAGCCCAAGATATTTCTTTATTTCAAAGCTTTCATGTGGATTCCATCCAATCACTCCATATTAGGAAATAGAAGAAACATTAATAATAGTGGTTTAAAAGGGCAGTAGTAGAAATGGTTATTGAGGTCTTTTACTCCTCTAAGGTAGTAGAAGGCATCTACACCCAGAGAAATAGATGACTTCAATGGAAACAGAAAATTTACTAGATTTTCAATTCTCTCAAGAATTTTCTACTATTAGATTTCCTGTAACTATGACTGAGTACCTTCAGCATGCACCCAAGTCACAGAGGCCATTTTAGCATTTTTGGATTATCTTTTTATGCTGAACATTGTTGTGGGTCATAGGCTTTGCTTTGGGTAGAATTATTAATTTCCTTTAACCATTGGCAGCTTGGTTAGCACCTTCGAGACCACAATAGTTGTTTCTTGGGGAAGAAGCTCCAAAGTTAGTTTTCATTTGATTGCTTCAAGTCCAATACCTGACGTTTGAGATCTACTCAGCAATAGCATCTTACATTTTAGTTGTGGGAAGCAACCAAGGGCAACAACCTACATGGCTTCCCACATCTCCTGAACTCTCCTGACCAACAACTCAAAGGAAGGTTTCCCATGCTTGATACCAAGGATTTTGTCACATAGTGTTTGGCTATTGGGGGAGCATTATTACCCCATATCATCTAACACTTAAGACCAGGCATCCTTGGTGTTAACTCATTTTCTTCCCTCTACCTCACTGTTTCTGACCCTCACATATAAAGTTGCCACCCAGATTTTCCTATTTTCCCATTTCTAGTCCATGTGTCCTACTAATACCCCCTCTAGAGCTCTTTCTGCCACTGTTATACCACCATCGATCCTTTTACTTCCTTGATTTGTATGGTTATATATTTATATCAAGATCTTCAGAGTCATGATCCCAAAATAAGAAAAAAATGTGGTATTTATCTTTCAGATTCTCTGTTACTTCATTCAATATAATATTTTCTATTTCTACCTATTTCCTTGCAAGTTTTACGATTTATTTTCTTAATATCAGGATAGAATTCCATGGTTCATATATACCACATTTTCATTACTCATCCATATTTTGAAGGACCCTTGAGTTGTTTTCATTTCCTAGTGTCTATAAGTAACACAACAATGAACACTGTTCAAAGCGTAGCTACAGGGTAGCATGTCAAGTCCTTCATACATATACTGTAGATTGGCCACATGGTAGATCTCCTCTGGCATTTTGGAAATTTTACCACTGATTTCTAGATTGGCCACAGTGGTTTGTGATCATACAAAGAGTGAAGAAAATTTCTTCTTTCTCCACATCCTTGCCAGCATTTGTTGTCAATGGTTTAATAAATCTCAGAGTTTAAATCTAAATCAAAGAATATAAATTTAGAATACACAGAAGTGATTTTAAATCACTAATTTTAACATTTTAACATTTTTAAATATATTTGTTGCTGTTTTTGAAAATTCAGATTCATAGTAGAAATTTTCAAAGTGGGTCATTTGTTATTTTAATTCCTTTTGCTATTGCTGATGTATTTCACAAATTAACCCTCTATCGCTGGCAAGGATTCTCCCACATTGAGTGGATGTGGTCTCCATTAATTAATTTTTTTATTAACGTGAGTATTTCTTATTTACATTTCGAGTGTTATTCCCTTTCCAGGTTTCCGGGCAAACATCCCCCTAATCCCTCCCTCTCCCCTCCTTTATGGGTGTTCGCATCCCCATCCTCCCCCCAATGCCACCCTCCCCCCAACAATCTAGTTCACTGGGGGTTCAGTCTTAGCAGGACCCAGAGCTTCCCCTTCCACTGGTGATCTTACTAGGATATTCATTGCTACCCATGAGGTCAGAGTCCAGGGTCAGTCCATGTATAGTCTTTAGGTAGTGACTTAGTCCCTGGAAGCTCTGGTTGCTTGGCATTGTTGTACATATGGAGACTCAAGCCCCTTCAAGCTCTTCCAGTTCTTTCACTGATTCCTTCAACAGGGGTCCTATTCTCATTTCAGTGGTTTGCTGCTGGCATTCGCCTCTGTATTTGCTGTATTCTGGCTGTGTCTCTCAGGAGCGATCTACATCCGGCTCCTGTCGGCCTGCACTTCTTTGCTTCATCCATCTTGTCTAATTGGGTGGCTGTATATGTATGGGCTACATGTGGGGCAGGCTCTGAATGGGTGTTCCTTCTGTGTCTGTTTTAATCTTTGCCTCTCTATTCCCTGCCAAGGGTATTCCTGTTCCCCTTTTAAAGAAGGAGTGAAGCATTCACATTTTGATCATCCGTCTTGAGTTTCATTTGTTCTAGGCATCTAGGGTAATTCAAGCATTTGGGCTAATAGCCACTTATCAATGAGTGCATATCATGTGTGTTTTTATGTGATTGGGTTACCTCACTCAGGATGATATTTTCCAGTTCCAACCATTTGCCTACGAATTTCATAAAGTTATTCTTTCTGATACCTGAGTAATACTCCATTGTGTAGATGTACCACATTTTCTGTATCCATTCCTCTGTTGAAGGGCATCTGGGTTCTTTCCAGCTTCTGGCTATTATAAATAAGGCTGCAATGAACATAGTGGAACGCGTGTCTTTTTTATATATTGGGGCATCTTTTGGGTATATGCCCAAGAGAGGTATAGCTGGATCCTCAGGCAATTCAATGTCCAATTTTCTGAGGAACCTCCAGACTGATTTCCAGAATGGTTGTACCAGTCTTCAATCCCACCAACAATGGAGGAGTGTTCCTCTTTCTACACATCCTCGCCAGCATCTGCTGTCACCTGAGTTTTGATCTTAGCCATTCTCACTGGTGTGAGGTGAAATCTCAGGGTTGTTTTGATTTGCATTTCCCTTATGACTAAAGATGTTGAACATTTCTTTAGGTGTTTCTCAACCATTTGGCATCCCTCAGCTGTGAGTTCTTTGTTTAGCCCCGAACCCCATTTTTTTATACGGTTATTTGTCTCCCTGCGGTCTAACTTCTTGAGTTCTTTGTTCATTTTGGATATAAGGCCCCTATCTGTTGTAGGATTGGAAAAGATATTTTCCCAATCTGTTGATTGCCGTTTTGTCCTAACCACAGTGTCCTTTTCCTTACAGAAGCTTTGCAGTTTTATGAGATCCCATTCGTCGATTCTTGATCTTAGAGCATAAGCCATTGGTGTTTTGTTTAGGAAATTTGTTCCAGTAACCATGTGTTCCAGATGCTTCCCTAGTTTTTCTTCTATTAGTTTGAGTGTATCTGGTTTGATGTGGAGGTCATTGATCCACGTGGACTTAAGCTTTGTACAGGGTGATAAGCATGGATCGATCTGCATTCTTCTGCATGTTGACCTCAGTTGAATCAGCACCATTTGCTGAAAATGCTATCTTTTTTCCATTTGATGGTTTTGGGTCCTTTGTCAAAAATCAAGTGACCATAGGTGTGTGGGTTCATTTCTGGGTCTTCAATTCTGTTCCACTGGTCTATCTGTCTGTCTCTGTACCAAAACCATGCAGTTTTTATCACTACTGCTCTGTAATACTGCTTGAGTTCAGGGATAGTGATTCCCCCTGAAGTCCTTTTATTGTTGAGGATAGTTTTAGGTAATCTGGGTTTTTTGTTGTTCCAGATGAATTTGCAAATTGTTCTGTCTAACTCTTTGAAGAATTGGATTGGCATTTTGATGGGGATTGCATTGAATCTGTAGATCGCTTTTGTTAAAATGGCCACTTTTACTATATTAATCCTGTCAATCCATGAGCATGGGAGATCTTTCCATCTTCTGAGGTCTTCTTCAATTTATTTCTTCAGAGTCTTGAAGTTCTTATTGTACAGAACTTTTACTGACTTGGTTAAAGTCACACTGAGGTACTTTATATTATTTGGGTCTATTATGAAGGGTGTCGTTTCCCTAATTTCTTTCTCGACTTTTTTCTCTTTTGTGTAGAGGAAGGCTACTGATTTATTTGAGTTAATTTTATACCCAGCCACTTTGCTGAAGTTGTTTATCATCTTTAGTAGTTCTCTGGTGGAACTTTTGGGATCACTTAAATATGCTATCATATCATCTGCAAATAGTGATATTTTGACTTCTTCTTTTCCGATCTGTATCCCCTTGACCTCCTTTTGTTGTCTGATTGCTCTGGCTAGAACTTCAAGAACTATATTGATTAAGTAGGGAGAGAGTGGGCAGTCTTGTCTAGTCCCTGATTTTAGTGGGAGTGCTTCAAGTTTCTCTCCATTTAGTTTAATGTTAGCAACTTGTTTGCTGTATATGGCTTTTACTATATTTAGGTATGGGCCTTGAAGTCCAATTCTTTCCAGGACTTTTATCATGAAGGAGTGTTGAATTTTGTCAAATGCTTTCTCAGCATCTAATGAAATGATCATGTGGTTTTGTTCTTTCAGTTTGTTTATATAATGGATCACGCAGATGGTTTTCCGTATATTAAACCATCCCTGCATGCCTGGGATGAGGGCTACTTGATCATGGTGGATGATTGTTTTGATGTGCTCTTGAATTCAGTTTGCCAGAATTTTATTGAGTATTTTTGCGTCGATATTCATAAGGGAAATTGGTCTGAAGTTCTCTTTCTTTGTTGTGTCTTTGTGTGATTTAGGTGTAAGAATAATTGTGGCTTCATAGAAGGAATTCGGTTGTGCTCCATCTGTTTCAATTTTGTGGAATAGTTTGGATTATATTGGTATGAGGTCTTCTATGATGGTCTGATAGAATTCTGCACTAAACCCGTCTGGACCTGGGCTCTTTTTGGTTGGGAGACCTTTAATGACTGCTTCTATTTCCCTAGAAGTCATGGGGTTGTTTAACTGGCTTATCTCTTCCCGATTTAACTTGGGTACCTGGTATCTCTCTAGGAAATTGTCCATTTCCTGTAGATTTTCAAGTTTTGTTGAATATAGGCTTTTATCGTAAGATCTGATGATTTTTTGAATTTCCTCTGAATCCGTAGTTATGTCTCCGTTTTCATTTCTGATTTTGTTAATTTGGACACACTCTTTGTGTCCTCTCGTTAGTCTGGCTAAGGGTTAATGTATCATGTTGATTTTATCAAAGAAACAACTTTTGTTTCTGTTGATTCTTTCTATGGTCCCTTTTGTTTCTACTAGGTTGCTTTCAACTCTGAGTTTGATTATTTCCTGCCTTCTACTCCTCCTGGGTGTATTTGCTTCTTTTTCTTCTAGAGTTTTTAGGTGTACTGTCAAACTGGTGACATATGCTATTTCCTGTTTCTTTCTGCAGGCACTCAGAGCTATGAATTTTCCTCTTAGCACAGCTTTCATTGTGTTCCATAAGTTTGGGTATGTTGTACCTTCATTTTCATTAAATTCTAAAAAGTCTTTAATTTCTTTCTTTATTTCTTCCTTGACCAGGTTATCATTGAGTAGAGCATTGTTCAATTTCCACGTATATGTGGGCATTCATCTTTTATTGTTATTGAAGACCAGCTTTAGGCCGTGGTGGTCTGATAGCATGCATGGGATTATTTCAATCTTTCTGTACCTGTTGAGGCCCGTTTTTTGACCAATTATATGGTCAATTTTGGAGAAAGTACCATGAGGAGCTGAGAAGAAGATATATTCTTTTGTTTTAGGATAGAATGTTCTATAAATATCTGTTGAGTCCATTTAGTTCATGACTTCTCTTAGTCTGTCTACATCTCTGTTTAATTTCTGTTTCCATGATCTGCCCATTGATGAGAGTGGGGTGTTGAAGTCTCCTACTATTATTGTGAGAGGTGCAATGTGTGTTTTGAGCTTTAGTAAGGTTTCTTTTACGTATGTAGGTGCCATTGTATTTGGGGCATAGATATTTAGGATTGAGAGTTCATCTTGGTAGATTTTTCCTTTGATGAATATGAAGTGTCCTTCCTTATCTTTTTTGATGAATTTTAGTTGAAAATTGATTTTATTTGATATTAGAATGGTTACTCCAGCTTGCTTCTTCTGACCATTTGCTTGGAAAGTTGTTTTCCAGCCTTTCACTCTGACGTAGTGTCTGTCTTTGTCTCTGAGGTGAGTTTCCTGTAGGCAGCAGAATGCAGGGTCCTCGTTGCGTATCCAGTTTGTTAATCTATGTCTTTTTATTGGGGAGTTGAGGCCATTGATGTTGAGAGATATTAAGGAATAGTGATTATTGCTTCCTGTTATATTCATATTTGGATGTGAGGTTATGTTTGTGTGCTTTTCTTCTCTTTGTTTTGTTGCCAAGACGATTAGTTTCTTGTTTCTTCTAGGGTAGAGCTTACCTCCTTATGTTGGGCTTTACCATTTATTATCCTTTGTAGTGCTGGATTTGGAGAAAGATATTGTGTAAATTTGGTTTTGTCATGGAATATCTTGGTTTCTCCATCTATGTTAATTGAGAGTTTTGCAGGATACAGTAACCTGGGCTGGCATTTGTGTTCTCTTAGGGTCTGTATGACATCTGTCCAGGATCTTCTGGCTTTCATAGTTTCTGGCGAAAAATCTGGTGTGATTCTGATAGGTCTGCCTTTATATGTTACTTGACCTTTTTTCCTTACTGCTTTTAATATTCTTTCTTTATTTTGTGCATTTGTTGTTTTGACTTTTATGTGATGGGAGGAGTTTCTTTTCTGGTCTAATCTATTTGGAGTTCTGAAGGCTTCTTGTATGCCTATGGGTATCTCTTTCTTTAGGTTAGGGAAGTTTTCTTCTATGATTTTGTTGAAGATATTTACTGGTCCTTTGAGCTGGGAGTCTTCACTCTCTTCTGTACCTATTATCCTTAGGTTTGATCTTTTCATTGAGTCCTGGATTTCCTGTATGTTTTGGACCAGCAGCTTTTTCCGCTTTACATTATCTTTGACAGTTGAGTCAATGATTTCTATGGAATCTTCTGCTCCTGAGATTCTCTCTTCCATCTCTTGTATTCTGTTGGTGAAGCTTGTATCTATGCCTCCTTGTCTCTTCTTTTGGTTTTCTATATCCAGGGTGGTTTCCATGTGTTCTTTCTTGATTGCTTCTATTTCCATTTTTAATTCCTTCAACTGTTTTATTGTGTGTTCCTGGAATTCTTTCAGGGATTTTTGTGAATCCTCTCTATGGGCTTCTACTTGTTTTTTTATGTTTTCCTGGAATTCTTTCATGCATTTTTGCGATTCCTCTCTGTAGGCTTCTACTTGTTTATTAATGTTTTCCTGTGTTTCTCTAAGGGAGTTCTTCACGTCTTTCTTGAAGTCCTCCTGCATCATGATCAAATATGATTTTGAAACTAGATCTTGCTTTTCTGGTGTGTTTGGATATTCTGTGTTTGCTTTGGTGGGAGAATTGGGCTCCGATGATGCCATGTAGTCTTGGTTTCTGTTGCTTGGGTTCCTGCGCTTGCCTCTTGCCATCAGATTATCTCTGGTGTTACTTTTTTCTGCTATTTCTGACTGTGGCTAGACTGTCCTATACGCCTGTGTGTCAGGAGTGCTATAGACCTGTTTTCCTGTTTTCTTTCAGCCAGTTATGGTGATAGAGTGTTCTGCTTTCGGGCGTGTAATTTTTCCTATCTACAGGTCTTCAGCTGTTCCTGTGGGCCTGTGTCTTAAGTTCACCAGGCAGGTCACTTGCAGCAGAAAAGGTGGTCTTACCTGTGGTTCCGAGGCTCAAGTTTGCTTGTGGTGTGCTGCCTATGAGCTCTCTGTGGTTGCAGCAACCAGGAAGATCTGCCCCGCCCTTTCCGGGAGCTTCAGTGCACCAGGGTTCCAGATGGTGTTTGGTGTTTTCCTCTGGCGTCAGAGATGTGTGCAGAGTGCAGTCTCTTCTGGTTTCCCAGGCGTGTCTGCCTCTCTGAAGGTTTAGCTCTCCCTACCACGGGATTTGGGTGCAGAGAACTGTTTATCTGGTCTGTCCCTTCAGGTTCTGGTGGTGTCTCTAAATAACATTTTCAATTGCATTTTAAACTATTTTAGTTCAAGGTTTAATGGGGTAACATTTCCTTTAAGAGATTATTTTGAAATGATTTAAACCTTTTTTGATTTAATGACCTTATTCACCACCAGGCCCCACCTGGGACCCAAATGTCTTGAAATGTTGCATGTTCTCTTCATGCTACCATTGACTCTGTGAGTTCATATATTCATCGTTCCTTTCTTGTCTGGAAGACACTGGATCCTAGGAGCTATCTATTTCCTTTGGCCTTTATAACCTTTCAGCCCCATCCTCTGCATGCATAACTCTCTGAGCCCTGAGCGTAGGGGTTTGATGAAGAAATCCATTTAGTCTCTATCATTGCTTTAGTCTCTTGTTGTCTGCACATTGTACAATTGTACAATTGCCTGTCTTTGTGCTTTCTTTTCTTATCTACTACAGGAAGAAGTTTCTCTCATGGTGATTAATCAAGGTACTGATCTGTGAACATAGCCGAATGTCATTAGTAGTCACATTATTTTTTTTTGTCTTCCTTTAGCATGGAGGTAATTTTCCACTAGGTCCATGACCTATCTACTCTTAGGTTCTTGGCGACCTGAGCAGTTTTAGGCCTGGGTTTGACAGGAATAGGACTTAGATCCAATTAGAGTGGTTGGTTACACCAGAAAGGTAACCTCCAATGCAACTGTCTCAGAAGCTTTTGTCTGCACTTGAGACCCTTTTCCTAATTTAGGTTGCCTCCTCTAACCTTAATATGAGGGGAGATCTTAGTCTTAGCAACTTGATATCCCATGTTTAATTGATATGCCAGGGAGCCCTACCCTCCTCTGAAGGGAAATGTAGGACAATTGAATAGGGAGGGTAGAAGCAGCAGAGAGAGATTGGGAGGAAAGAAGGGATAGAAAAACATGGTAAGGATACAATATATGAAAGAATAAATTAATTTTTAAGATGTCACAAAGATTTTAACATTTCAATATAAACAACAAGTAAAATGACTATACTTGGGAGAGAAAACAAACTAAAAGAGAGACAGCATTAGATTAGGAGTTAGTTATGGGAAATTATGCTACAGACTTTATAGTTTAACTATAATTCATTTGAGGATTTCATACACTGTATATGGATTATTCCTTCCATTCCTCCAAATCATATTGTATCCCCCAGAAATATCTTATCACACTTATGACTGTTATTATTATACTATATTAAATTTATAAATATATATTTATATAAAATTATATATTTATACACATATATACACATATATAAACCCACTGAATCCAATTAGTTTTGCTCTCTTCCTGTTTTGTTTTGTGTTTTGTTATTTTTTTATTTGATTTTTTGAAACTGGATTGCTCTGTGTAGTTTTGGTCTTTCAGGAACTAACTCATAGACCAGTCTGGCTTTCAGAGCAAAGATTCCCGTGCTTCTGCCTCCCAAGTGCTAGGATTAAAAACATGTGCCACTGTTTCCCAGCTAGTTTAGCTCTTATTTGCTTATTCACTTGTATTTAGGACTGACCCTTGAAAGTTCTTTCAGCTACAATATCAAATAATATAATATAGTTTTAGGTTACTCTAATTGCCAGATCTATTATACATTCCTAACATTACCAAATCCTTTCATTCTTAAGAAACATTCTACTTTTCTTCAGTTTACGAAAGAGTTTTAAAAATCAATACTTATATAACTATGGGATGCTGTTAAAACCTGAATCTGTAAACATTATCATAGTAACTGTTTGTGTTAGTAAATACCTGCTCTTTCTTACAGCCAACTAGAAGGCTGATAATATACCTTTGAATTGGTTAAGGCTTTTCTAAGTCCATGATATAAGTTTCATGTTCATATATTTCAAAGTTGATATGATTACTATGCTTGTAGCAGAAAAGCAGAGTAAACAGTGTTTATTTCCTCTTTATTAAACACACACACACACACACACACATATATATATATATATAACAGTAGAGACATTTTTGGTTCATTGAGCACTTATTTTCCAAAACTCTGCAGATTCAGTCATAAAGCATTGGGCTAATGTTGGATATTGAGAGAATAAAGAATCAACAATAGATACACTTTAATATAGTATTAGTATTACAAATGAATATAATCAAACGTCATTTCTTATTTAAACACAGTGGTTATAACAAAGTATTATAAGGCTGGTATTTGTACATATCTGAGATAGATGAAGAAAAGAAAAGGAAAATTGGGAAATTATTTTGATATCAAAGTCCATAAGACCATAATCTTAACCAGTGTGCTGACTGTAAAGTTCTTACCAAAGGTTCCTTAAAAATGAATACAACCACTATAAGATTTCACATGTGAAAATCATTTATATAGTTAAAGGCATGCTTATATGAGAATATTATTTTATATAATTCTATTAAGTTTAAAATATCACTCATGGATTATCTAATATGGTTAACTTTTCAAACTATAAAATACATAATAAACACACATTTTTATGATATACATAAAATTTTGTTATTTTATTTAATACAGATATCTTACTTTAAATTTATTCTTTGTATGGTAATTTTTTACTTACTTTTTATCTCCATATTTGTTTAAGTAATGTTGTTTGTCATTTTAGATTCATCAAGCTGTGTCTCAAATGGCTTAGAAATAAGAGGTTGATCACAGACACAATACTTAAATGAAAACACAAACTTTTCCAGCTGCTCTAAAGTGCCTTGGGCAGAGTAGAGAAAGTTATAATTGCCTAAGGACCCTCATTTAGGAAGCGTTCTTTGTGCAAAATTGTTCAAACAGAAGAATCTCACTTTCCTTTTATTCTTAAGAAAATCTCACTTTACCCTTTGTTATATCTAAAATAGAGTTGGAGTACAATCTAAAATATCCTCTTACCAACCTGCATCTTCTCCAAACCTAAATCCTTTGGGAAAGTTCCTATAGATAAATCCTGTGCTTCTTCTCTTTGGTTCAGATGAAAGATGCTTGACAACTGAATCCAGACACTAAGGCAACACCCCTTTCATCTAACCTACTTCTGCTCTTCCTTTAATTACCTATATCTGTGTGCCTCTTCTACCATCACGAAGCCATCTGAAAGGCTAAACAAAGACAAGGGCCAAGAGCACTTTCTTCAAATTCCTCCTCAGATGAAAAACCACCAATCTTAAAGGTTGTTTGGGAACACAAAATTGAAGACCATGTTCTCTGAAAAAGTTCAAAGGATACTAGCCCATGTCCTGCTATTGGAACTGAGAAAATTCTAATAATCCTTCTAATGTTCTATATTAAATTTTTATAAAATAATTTGTCAATAAACATTATCTAGATATGATAATTGTTTTTATTTAACATAGCAATATTCAGGCTGAGGTGAAGACCCCAAAGGTCCAGGATGAACTATTCTAACTTGTGCTTAGGTTTGATGGGACATTAGCTGCTGTTACTGGAATAAACAAACTTGAGCCCCTGATAACAGACTAAGGCACAAAGCAAAAAGAGTTAGGTCAAAAATGCTATTTTGGACCTGGTCTTAACACAGAAAGGTGAGGAAAGATACACAATATTATTAAGCTTTAATAGCTGTCCCTGGGCAAAGGGATATAAGGTTCAATGACCTAATTTTAGAAATCAGAATTCTTCTATGTCTTTCCTAGGAGAATGTAGATGAGAGACAGGAAGGTAGAAGGTCAAAGAGAAATTTGTTCAGCTCATGTTAATATTTGAGGCCTAGTGTATACCTATTTATGATTTAATTGAAATGCGAGATTCAAAGTGATATGAATATATTTCTTGACCAAGAAAAAGAAGCTATCTACATTTTAGGAGAGACTATTTGCATACTACTATTTTTGAATAGTAAATATAAGAATTACTGATTTCAATCAATGAAATGTTAATAAGAATGACTTAGACAAAACCAGCATAAAGCAGCACAGTGTAAAATGTGATGAACCTTAAGGCCACTTGCCAAAAGGCCAAAACATCCATTAGGAAGCAAAAACAGTCAAAAAATGTACAGTACCCCAACTCTATGATGATATCCACAATATAGCAATCCTTTCATCATAATTAATACTGACTTTAAGTCAATAAGATATGGAATAACTGAAGAAGAAAACATTTGAACACCTCTCTGTCCACCTTCATCAGACATGCAGATGCTGTACCATGAAGGTTCAATTCCTGTCTTCCACCCATCTGCCCTACTCCACCTTCATCAGTCCTACAGATCTGGAAACATACAGAGCTGCTGATTCTGAAGCAGGTAGCCAAGGATACCCATCCGAAGCCTGCCATACCAGGACAAACCAGGTTAACCCTCAATATCTACTACAACTGGAACATCCAGGAACCAAGTCGTCCAGATGGCTAAAGGCAATGGAAAGAGGATAGTTAACTAAAGCCAGGGTAATAGGACACCTTCAGAGTCAAGGTAACCTACTAAAGCAGGCCTTGTGTTTCAAAACAAAAACAAAACACAAAGAAATGACCTTAAAACTAATATTATAAGGATGATAGTTTCCTTTAAGGAGGAAATGAGTAAATCTATTAAAGAAATACTGAAAAACACAACCAAAGAGGTATAGGTCTTTAAAGAGGAAAGAAATAAATCCCTTAAAAATACAGGAAAATGCAGTTAAATATGTGAAGGAAATAAATAAAACTGTTAAAGACATGAAAATGGAAATAGAAGCAATGAGGAAAACACATAAGGAAACTTGGAGATGGAAAACCTAGGAAAGAGAATAGTAGCATCACCAACATAGTACAAGTGATGGAAGAGAGATTCATAGGTGTAGAAGATAAAATAAAAAAATGAAATATCAGTCAAAGAAAATGTTATTTCTAAGAAATTCCTGACATAAAATATCCAGTATATTTGTGATACCGTGAAAAGACCTAAACTAAGAATAATAAAAGTAAGTGAAAGTGAGGTGGCCCAGCTCCAGGGACCAGAAATTTTTTTTCAACTAACTCATAGAATAAACCTTTACCAACCTAAAGAAGGAGATGCATATAAACATATAAGAAGTTTATATAACAAAAAATTAGACTGGACCAGAAAAAAATCTGCCTGACATATGTTAATCAAAACACATGATCTACAAAGCAAAGAAAGAATATTAAAAAGAGTGAGAGAAAATGATCAGGTAACATACAAAGGCAGGACTATCAGCATTATTACATCTTAATTATCAAAAATAACTTTAAAACTAGAAGGGCCTGGACAGATATCTTGCAACCTTTAAAAGAACACAGATGCAAACATAGAGTATAATAGCCTGCAAAACTCTCAAGGATCATACATGGGAAAAACAAGATATTTCAAGACAGATTTAAACAATATCTCTCCTCAAATCTAACCCTACAGAATAAAGTTAGAAGGAAACCATTAAGAAAAAGAGAGAAAAACTACATCCAGTAAAACACAGTAAATAAGTAATTCTGTAACATGAAAAACAAGGAAAGTATTTGTGCCTGCACGTGCGCACACACACACACACACACACACACACACACACACACACACGCACACACACAACATAACCGACAACAAAGTAACAGGAATTTAACAATCACTGGTCATTAACTTCTCTCAACATCAATGGACTCTATTTCCAAATAAAAAGACACAGGCTAAGAGAACGGATATGAAAATATGATCCATCATTCTATTGCATACAAGAAACACACCTTAGCAATAAAGCTAGACATTACCTCAGAGGAAAAGGCTGGAAAGAAGTTTTCCAAGCAAATGAACCCAAGAAGCAAGCAGGCATAGACACTCTAATATATACTTGAATAAACTTTGTAGACTTTCAACCAAAGTTAATCATAAGAGACAGGGAAGGATATTTCATACTCATCAAAGGAAAATTCTTCAAAGACTATATCTCAATTCTAAACATCCATGCCTGAAACGCAAGGGTACCCTGTTGGTAAAAGAAACATTGATAAAGCTTAAATTGTACATCAAACCCCACAAATTTATAGTGAGAGAATCCAACACCTCATTCTCATAAATTGACACAAATCTTCTAGACGAAACTAAACACAGAAATGATGAAACTAACAGACACTATGAATCAAATGGACCTAAAAGACATTTACAGAATAATTCACCCAAACACAAAAGAATAAACCTTCTTCTCACCATTTTATGGATCCATATTGTTAGTCACAAAGCAAGCCTCAACCTATACAAGAAACTTAAAATAATGCCTTGTATCTTATCAGACTACACTTAAGTAGATGTGGACTTCAGAAACAGAAATACCAGAAACGATACACAATCGTGGAAATGAAACAGACCCCACTTAATGATCACTAGGTCAGGGAAGAAATAAAGAAAAATTGAAGACTTTCTATAATTCACTGAAAATGAAGGCACAACATACACAAATTTATGGGAAACAAAACAGAAGTCAGAGAAAAGTTTCTTGTACTAAGTGCCTCCATAAAGAAATTAGAAACTCCTCATATCACTAACTTAAAAGTATACCTAAAAATTCTAGAAAAAAATAAAGAAAAAAGAAAGAACTGAGAATGGGACACCCTTTGAAGGAATCAGAGAAAGGACTGAAAGAGCTTGAAGGGGCTTGAGACCCTCATATGAACAGCAATGCCAACTAACCACAGCTTCCAGGGACTAAGCCACTACCTAAAGACTATATATGGACTGACCCTGGACTCTGACCTCATAGGTAGCGATGAATAGCCTAGTAAGGGCACCATTGGAAGGGGAATCCCTTGGTCCTGCCAAGACTGAACCCCCAGTGAGCGTGATTGTTGTGGGGAGGGGAACACCCATATAGAAGGGAAGGGGGACGGGTTAGGGTGATGTTGGTCTGGAAACGGGGAAAGGTAATAGCAATTGAAATGTAAATAAGAAATACCCAATTTAATAAAGATGGAGAAAAATGTAAAAAAAATTAAAAAATTAAGAATCTTCTTTTTCACAAATTTTTGGAAGAAAAAAATGGATATGTGAGAAAAGACAAGATGAAACTAAGTCCCCATCTCATACCATACTCAAAAAATAGACTCAATGTAGATATTTTTAAATATATGTGCAAGACCTGAGGTTATAAAATTATTACAACAAAATATAAGGGGAACATTTTAAAAATGGATAGAGCCACATATTTCATTTTTTGGCAAGGATCCTAAAGGCAACAGAAACTAAATAAATTTAAGAAGGTTCTGCACAGTCAATAGAATCATTCAAGATGGGAGAAAATATTTGTAAATTATTAATTTTGCATGGGGTTCCTATCCAGACTACATAATTCAAACAACCCAAACATTTTTAGAAATATGATTAACGAAGAGAAAAATAATCTAATCAGACTTTTTTCAAAAGAAGACATACAAAGGGCCAATGAGCACACACACAAATGTTCAACATCACTAACCATTGGACAAATTCAGCCATAATCACAATGAGAAATAAAAAGGAATAACTTCAACCCAGGTAGATTAGCTACCACCAAAAGACCAAAGGAAAATGTAAATTGTAATGGGGGTGATGAGAAAGAGGGTCTGTTACACACTGCTCACACATATATGTTAGTATGATCCTCATGGTAAATATAACACAATGGAACTGCCTCATGATCAGGCAATCAAAAGAAATAAATATCCTTATATTTAATAGATGCCTCCCCTCCTGTGCAACACAATTTTCAACAGCCAATGAATGATCTGAGTCAATACACTTGAAGAGATGATATAAATGAGGGAAGATCAGATATCAGAAACAAAAATCAATGCTCTCCTTCTACAAGAAAGTAAAAAGTTGATCTCATAGATAGTGTAGTTAAAGAATAGTTATTAGACTGGAACACAGCAGGGAGAAATGAAAACATTTATAACAAAAGCACCAAAGTAGACAAAAACAGAAGAAATGAGTTCTAGTTTTCTACAGCATTAAGGCAACTGTTGTCTCCAAAACCTATGATATACTTTATCCAATGAAGTGTGTGGAAGGTCCCAATGTAGAGAAATGGTTATCTGAGGAGGTGAAAGTATTTATTAGTTTGATTTCATCACTCCATGTTGTATGCATGTTTGGAATTGTTATACCATATTTCATAAATATATGTGAATGTTATGTCACAATTTGAAAAGTATAATAAAGTTATCTTCTCTAAAATCAAAAAGAAAGAAAGAAAGAAAGAAAGAAAGAAAGTAAGAAAGGAAGAAAGAAAGGAAGAAAGAAAGAAGCTCACTGAGGAGGAGTAGAAGGCAGGAAATAATAAAAATCAGGCCTGAAATCAACCATGTAGAAACAAAACAAAACAAAAATACAATACAAGAATCAACAAAACCAAGAGCTGGTTCTTTGAATCAACAAGATAGATAATGCCTTAGCCAAACTAACCAAAAACCAGAGAGGCAGTATCCATATAAACCAAATCAGAAATGAAGACACAAGCAACCCCAGAAATTCTGTCAGAGAAGTCCTTCACCTTACAGATACCTTCAGCAAGGTAGCTGGATACAACATCATTAAAAATAATAATAACAATAATAATGAAAATGATAAAATAATAATAACAATCAGTAGCCCTCATTTATACAAATGATTAATGAGCATAGAAAGAAATTTGTGAAACAGCACCTTTTACAACATCCACAAAAAATATAACATACCTTGGTGTAACTTTATTCAAGCAATTGAAAAGCCTATATGATAAGAGTTTCAACTCACTGAAGAAAGAAATTGAGAAAGATCTCAAAAGATTACAAAAGTGTCCCATGCTCATGGATCTCTAGTATTAACAATGAAATGGCCATCTTACCAAAAGCAAGCTGCATATTCAATGCAAATATGATCAAATGCCAACACAATTCTTTATAGATATTGACAAAGATATATAGATATTAACATTTTATAGATATAGATATTAACATTTAAAAAAAAACAGAATAGCTAAAACAGTTCTGAAGAATAAAAGGACTTCTGGAGATTTCACTGCCCCTGACTTCAAGCTATACCACTGAGCAACAATACTAAGAACTGAACGCTACTGCTATACAAACAGGCATGCTGATCCATAGAATTGATTCAAAGACCCCGAAATAAACACGCACACCTATAGATACTTGATTTTTGACATGGAAGCAGAATGATATGATGTAAAAGGGAACATGCTCAACTGTTCTAACTGGATGTGCATGGAGAAGGATGCAAATAGAGGCATATCTATCACTAGCCACAAAAGTCAAGTCCAACCTGATCAAGGAGCTCAACATAACATTGAATACACCAACAATTGACAAATGGGACCTCATGAAACTGAAAATCCTCTGTACAGTAAAGGACAAAATGGCAGCCTATAAAAGGATCTTTACCAACTCCACATCTAAGAGAGAGCTAATACTCTAACTTTATAAAAAAGATCAAGAAGTTAGACACCAAAAACCTAAATAGTACAATTTAAAAATGGGATATAGAGCAAAACAGAATTCTCAACAGATGACTCTCAGATAGAATAGATGTACTTAAAGAAATGTTCTACACTTTAACCAAGCAAGTAAAAGATCTGTTTGATAAGAACTTCAAACCTCTGAAGAAAGAAATTGAAGATCTCAGAAGATGGAAAGATCTCCCATGCTCATGGATTGTCAGGATTAATATAGTAAAAATGACCATTTTAACAAAAGCGATCTACAGATTCAATGTAATCCCAATCAAAATTCCAATCCAATTCTTCACAGAGTTAGACAAAACAATTTGCACATTCATCTGGAATAACAAAAAACCCAGGATAGCTAAAACTATTCTCAACAATAAAAGGACTTCGGGAGAATCACGATCCCTGAACTCAAGCAGTATTACAGAGCAGTAGTCATAAAAACTGTATGGTATTGGTACAGAGACAGACAGATAGACCAGTGGAATAGAATTGAAGACCCAGATATGAACCCATATACCTATGGTCACTTAATTTTTGACAAAGGAGCCAAAGCCATCCAATGGAAAAAAGATAGCAAATGGTGCTGGTTCAACTGGAGGTCAGCACATAGAAGAATGCAGATTGATCCATCCTTATCACCCTTTACAAAGCTTAAGTCCAAATGGATCAAGGATCTCCACATCAAACCTATGCTCAAACTAATAGAAGAAAAAGTGGGGAAGAATCTCGAACACATGGGCACTGGAGAAAATTTCCTGAACAAAACACCAATGGCTTATGCTCTAAGACCAAGAATCGACAAATGGGATCTCATAAACCTACAAAACTTCTGTAAGACAAAGGACATTGTTGTTAGGAAAAGATTGGGAAAAGATCTTTACCAACCCTACAACTGATAGAGGGTTTATATCTAAAATATACAAAGAACTCTTGAAGTTAGACTGCAGGGAGACAAATAACCCTATTAAAAATGGGGTTCAGAGCTAAACAAAGAATTCACAGCTGAGGAATGCCGAGTGATTGAGAAACACCTAATGAAATGTTCAACATCTTTAGTCATAAGGGAAATGCAATTCAAAACAACCCTGAGATTTCACCACACCAGTGAGAATGGCTAAGATCAAAAACTCAGGTGACAGCAGATGCTGGCGAGGATGCGGAGAAAGAGGAACACTCCTCCATTGTTGGTGGGATTGCAGACTGATACAACCATTCTGGAAATCAGTCTGGAGGTTCCTCAAAATTGGACATTGCACTACCTGAGGACCCAGCTATACCTCTTTTAGGCATATACCCAAAAGATGCCCCAACATATAACAAATACACATGCTCCACTATGTTTATACCAGCCTTATTTATAATAGCCAGAAACTGGAAAGAACCCAGATGCCCTTCAACAGAGGAATGGATACAGAAAATGTGGTACGTCTACACAATGACTTTATGAAATTCATAGGCAAGTGGATGGCAAGTGAGGTAACCCAATCACATAAAAACACACATGGTATGCACTCATTGATAAGTGGCTATTAGCCCAAATGCTCGAATTACACTAGATGCCCAGAACACATGAAACTCAAGAAGGATGACTAAAATGCGGATGCTTTACTCCTTCTTTAAAAGGGGAACAAGAATACCCTTAGGAGAATAGGAAGGCAAAGTTTAGAACAGAGGCTGAAGGAATGCCCATTTGGAGCCTGACCCACATGTGGCCCATACATATACAGCCACCAAACTAGATAAGAAGGATGAAGCATAGAAGTGCAGGCGACAGGAACTGGATGTACATCTCTCCTGAGAGACACACCCAGAATATGGCAAATACACAGCCCAATGCCAGCAGCAAACCACTGAAGTGAGAATAGGACCTCCGTTGAAGGAATCTTAGAAAGGACTGAAAGAGCTTGAAGGGGCTTGAGACCCCGTATGAACAACAATGCCAACCAACCAGAGCTTCCAGGGACTAAGCCACTACCCAAAGACTATACATGGACTGACCCTGGGCTCCAACTGCATAGCTAGCAATGAATAGCCTAGTTAGGGCACCAGTGGAAGGGGAAGCCCTTGGTTCTGCCAAGACTGAACCCCCAGTGAAAAGTACTGTTAGCAGGAGGGAGGTAATGGAGGGAGGATGGGGAGGGCAATACCCACATAGAAAGTGAGGGGGAAGTGTTGGGGGGATGTTTGCCTGGAAACTGGGAAAGGGAATAACAATTGAAATGTAAATAAGAAGTACCCAATTTAATGAAGATGGAAGGGAAAAACAAGAAATGTTCAAAGTCCTTAGTCATCAGAGAAATGCAAACCAAAACATGTTTTGAATTCTATCTTTAACCCATCCAAATTGCTAAGATAAAAAACTTGAGTGATAGCATATTCTGGCAAGGATGTGGAGCAAAGGGAGAATTCCTCCATTTTTGCTGGGAGTGAAAACTTATAAGGTCCCTTTCGAAATCAATTTTAACTTTTTTTCAGAAATCTTTGAATATCTCTACCTCAAGATCCAGCTATACCATTCCTGGGCATACCCAAAATGGATGCCCAATAAGGCCATCTGGATGGCCTTTCCTTCAGTCTCTAATCCACACAGAACAACAAAGAGGAGCGAAATTTTAAAGTTGCAAGAGGATTAAAAACAGGATATAATTGAAGCCAAAAGAATTTCAAAAAGGAAAGAGTGATCCAGAGTGTCAGGGGCACATCCAGCAAAGAGCTCTTCAGAGAAAACTGTAAGGCTTCCTTACAAATGGCACATTTTCAGATCTAATTGTCTTAAATAAAGACATTTGATTAAATTTAGACGTTTAGAGAGAAACCCCTTGAATAATGAATGGGGATGAATATCTAATACTATGCACAGAGTAGGGACAAAGTCAATACTTGAGATAAACATTAGCTGAAAAGGAAGCCCATGAAAATGTTATTTACCTATGTTTTTACATGATCTCAATGAAAACTAGGAAAATAGCAGGATATATAGGTAGAAAAAAATGGATGACCACTGCATAATTACCACAGTGGCTGGATGTGACCTAGCCTGTGACATGCTCTGGTGATTTCAATGAAGCTGGAAGGAATGGGTACCTAAAGGACATTCCATATCTCGGAACTGGCTAGGTCTGTAATTGCAAAAGCATTTTATCTCCAACTCAGATCTGAGTTTTGTCAGATTTGACTTTCATCTTATAGGTGTTTTTCATGTTTTTAGTATTCTAAAAATTTATCTTAATCTTCTAATAATATTATATATACAGTATTGGTAACATATTTTAATATATCATATCAATCTATAATGTAATTGATATCTATGTACATATGTTAATTATATATCCAATGTATATCTAATATTAAAATATGCAGCATACTAATATTTACCAGATTTATACAGCTCAGGTCTTGTATGCCTATATTCTTGCTTTCCTGTTTAGAAGTTACGTAGCAATTATTAAATAATTTGTGTTATTTAAATCATAATTTCTACCTTGAATATTTGGGGACACTGAAAATAGTTACTTCAAAATGATCTGAGGGAATGTAAATTATAGATAACATGCAAAATCTTCACAGAAATAATTATTAAGGTAATTATTTAATAAATATTATTTATTATTATAGTAAACTTAATCATAATTAAGTACTATAGAGTATGGTGACTCTATCTGCATGTGTGTATATACTTATGAAGAGTAATAAGCACTTCTATAGTTCCATTTATTGAATGTGTACATAGATTACTTTTGAAACATTTAATAAGTCTGAACCTTATAAAATTATAACATGCATAATTCAAATGTGCAGATGAGATGCTATGGTGCAGAAGTAAAATTTCTAGTTGTCAGGTATTCCCACAAGTGAAGAATAGGGATTTTTCATGACTGGAAAGGATGCAGTACTTTAACACAGACATGTACTGGAAAGGCTAATCCACTTTCTTCCTACCACTGCACTGAGAGCATTATGAACCAGAAAATTGTTTGAGAGAGCCACCGATAAGGAATTACAAATCTGGACGTTCACGAATCGTATAAAGCAGATGTAAGGTTAATTTGCATGGTTTGGTTGGCTCCTTTTTTTTTTCAATGTATTTCAACAGCTTGAAACTCTGAAAAACTGATAGCAAATAAAAAGATTTCTATAGGCTGCCTGATTTCTTGCTGACTAAGCTGTCTGAAGGAAAAGCCAATTACTACAGCATGCATTTCCTTGTGCAGAAAGCAGAACATATTCATTGTTAAATGCAGCCATTAAATATTGAGAGGATGGAGAAAAGTTCTATGAATTGAGATGAAAACCATGCAATACTACCTATGGATCTTTTCCTCTTAAACAAGGAGAAAACACCTTTTTGAGAGTAACCAGGAAAATCTCAAGCATGAAATATGATTTGACTTAATATAATTCAGTGGCCTTTTAAAATGTTGATTTTTAGGGTTGCATCTAAGGAAGGGGAAAGAAAATTTACTGATATAAGGCTAAAATTTTACCTCAGAGTAATAAAAGAGCCAATATGGTCGCTTGAACAAAGGACTAGCTGAAGAATTGGGATTCTATTTTTGGCCTTGCCAATGACTTGTTCAGTGACCTTGGACATATCACTTCAATGGCTTTGTGCCTCGAGATTTCCAACTGCAATACAGAGATTATAATGCCTGCCCCTACTTCACAGAACTCCAGAGAACTTTTAGTTGACTGGATTAAAAATATATATCTTAAAAGCTTTTGAAACTATCAGAATTCACTATTAAATGTAAATATCATTTTTCTTACTATTTGATGTAGTTTCTTCTAGTCTTTTATACTCTTTTTTTCTCTACAAATCAGCAGGATAAAATTAATAGATACTTTTCTTTGGCCACTAAGGAGTATTCTCTCAGTGATGTAAATATAAGCGTATGCATTCACTGGATGGGAAAGATGCTTCACTGATTAAGGAACAGCAGTTGCTGCTCCTCCAGGGGTCCTAAGCTCAGTTCCTGGAGCTACAGCAGGCAGCTCCCAGCTGCTTGTAATGGCAGATTCGTGAGATCTGACATCTTTTTCTGTTTTCCCTCAGCATCTGCATTCACATGTACAGACAGTGCCCCATTCCAATAGTAAAATGATCTACTAAGAATATATGTTTGTGGTCAGCTGGTATAATTTCATCTCTTAAAGATATTTTAAGGACATACGTCAGAAAATGATCACAAAATGATTCTATTAATTCCATTATATCTATATTTGACAAAAAGTCTTTTTCACTTTGGGATTCATCATCATTTCTCTCCACAATGTCTTTCAATCACTAGTGTTGTATATAGACTGTCCAAATGTACATGTATATCCACCTTTGACTATAAAAACGAAAACATTCAGATGAATCTCAAGCGCCCTGCTCTTCTGGGTTGCTTTCTTCTACATTGCGGTATCTTGGCTCATACATCAAGGAGAGTTTTGAACACTTGCAGGTCGTCTGTAAATGACGTGTTTTAATGTGCTACTTCTTATGTCCTATCCTAATGTTTTTACCGTTTCTACAATTTTTATTTCCTTAGTATGAAAGTGCTTATAAGTTGGTCTAATCATATTACAAACCATAATTCTGCAGACTTATCACAAAGATATTATTTATTGATATTCTGCAATTCTTTTGAATTTTGATGTTTTATCCAAATTCCTAAGAGGTTTTAACTTAAGAAAACAAAATTCCTCATCTCCAAATTAGAATAATCATAAAATAATGGCTTCTTTATCTTATATACTTGCAGAGTTAAATTACTAAACTGAGAATAAATAAATGAATACATAAATTTCTAGATATACTTACATTCATATACATATATATACATATATATATATATATATTCATTGGTAAATAGAGCCATTGATTATTTAGAGGAGAGAGAAAATTTTTATGAATTGAGATGAAAACCATGCAATACTACCTGTGGATCTTTTCCTCTTAAACAATAAGAAAACACCTTTTGTATGCATATGTATATATGCATACATGTGTCAGTGCAGGTGTGCACAAGTATGCATGAAGGTAAAGATTGTAGGATGATGTCTCTCATGTCTGTCTCTATCACTCTCTGTCTTGTTCTAGGATGCAGAAACTCCAACTGATCAACCTTAACCCCTTGTGCCTACCCTTGCATAACACTGACACTATGGCTGTTCATGGGCCCATGACTCATTCTGTAAATGAATGGGGGAATCAGACTCAGGATTATGTTTTGGAACAAGAATGCTTACTCACTGAAACGTCTCTTAAGCTAATGGATTTAATAATCTATTACTTATTATCAAATATGTATTGTTAATATAGTATACTCATTATTGGTATCTGACATTTCCTACATCTGGTATTGCTTCTAAAGATCTACCCCAATACTATATTTTATTTCTATCAATTTTTGTCCTTACCCTTAGTCTATTTTGCTACTTCATATATATATGTATATATATATATATATACATATATATATGTTATATGCTATATGTATATGTATACATAGTGTATATATTTAAATATACATATAAATACATAGTGTGTATGTGTGTATCTGTAGCTATCAAATACTCATTTCAAACTCATTGCAAAAATATTTATCACAGTAAAGAAATGGTAAGACTACAGTGTATCCTTCTTCAAATCTTCCTTGTCTCCAGTGTTACTCTTTAGCCTACATTTTCACCTTTATAATGCCCTCATCAGAAGATGCTTCTGAGAAGCTTTTCGCAGTATTGTATTTATTAGTATTCTTATGTACCATATTCATATATCTCAAAATTACTATTTGCTGATCTTTGTACATTTTCCAATTGATGTGGGGTTTCCAAATCATAATTTGTGGAACTTTCCGGATCAATATTGGCATGCAAAGAGGAACAATTCTTACTGCATCACTAAATGAGAAAAATACCCAAACAAGTACCCTCTCCTACTGTAGAGCACTTCATCCAAGGTCTCTCCATTTGAGTCCTGAGAGTCTCTCACCTCCCAGGTCTCCAGTACATTCTAAAGGGTCTCCCCACCTCCTAAATCCTGAGGTTGCCTCTTTCCATCCTTTCTGCTGGCCCTCAGGGCTTCAGTCCTTTCCCCACCCCAATACCTGATTATGTTCCCCTCTTTGTCCCCTCTCCCACCCAGATCCCTCCCTCCCTTTGGCCCCTGTGATTGCTTTCTTCTCCCTCCCTTGTAAGATTAAGGCATCATTACTTGGGCCCTTTGGCTCGTTAACCTTCATGAGTTCTGTGGCTTCTATCCTGGGTATCCTGTGCTTTTTGGCTAGTATTCACTTATTAGTTAATACATATCACATGTATGTATGTCCCTTGGGGTCTGAATTACCTCACTCAGGATATTTTCTAGTTCCATTTGCCTGCAAAAGTTATGCTGTCCTCATTCTTAATAGTTGAGTAGTATTCCATTGTATAACGAACCACATTTTCTGTATCCATTCATCTGGACTGTTTCCAGTTTCTGGCTATCACAAATAAGGCTTTGATGAACATAGTGAAACATTTGCCCCCATGGGATTATGGGGCATCTTTTGAGTATACACCCAAGAGTGGTATGGCTGGATCTTCAGGTAGATCTGTTTTCAATTTTTCTGAGATATTTCCAGATTGATATCCAGAATGATTGTACCAATTTGCAATCCTACCAGCAGTGGAGGAGTGTTCCTCTTTCTCCACATCCTTGCCAACATGTGCTGTCACGTGAGTTTTTTATCTTAGTCATTCTGATTAGTGTAAGGTAGAATTTCAGGGTCATTTTGATTTGCATTTTGTGATGACTAGGGATGTTGAATATTTTTCTAAGTATATCTCAGCCATTCGAGATTCCTCTGTTGTGAATTCTTGGTTTAGTTCTATACCCCTCCATTGGAGGGACACGACATCAGGTTGGAAGGATTGGGTGGCCATCCCACAATCAAAAACTCTGACTCAGAATTTTTCCTGTTTGAAGCAACTGCAGGGACAAAAAATGGAGAAGAGCCTGAGAGAATGGAGATCCAGTGACAGGCCCAAATTTGGATTCAGCTTAAGGGGAGGCCCAGGGCCCTGATATTATTACTGATGATGTGTTGTGCTTGCAGACAGAAGCCTAGCATGGCTGTCCTCTGAAAGGACCAAAAAGCAGCTGAAAGGGTCAGATGTAGATACTAGCACCCAACCAATGGATGGAAGTCAGAGAGCCCTGTGGCTGAATTGTGGAAAAGCTAGAAGAAGCTGAGGAGGGGGGCAACCCTGTAGGAGGACCAGCAGTCTCAACTGACCTAGACCCCTGTGATCTCTCAGACACTGAGCCACCAACCAGGTACCATACACTAGCTAATATAATGTCCCTGACATATACAGCAGAGGACTGCCTGGTCTGTTCTCAGTGAGAGAAGATGCACCTAAACCTCCAGGGACTTGAGGCCTCAGGGGGTGAAGAGGTCTGGTGGGGTGGGGGCATCCTCTTGGATAAGTGGGATATGGGATGAGGAGCAGTCTGGGGGGGGTCATACCTGGAGGGGGATGAAGACTGAACTGTAAAAAAGGATTAAAGAATAAAGCAAACTAACATTGTGTCCTTTTAAACACTATAAAAATTTATACTGACAACGTTTTGTACAGTACATGTTATGATCACGTTGCCATTAAGAATGTATCCAAGAAGATTCTGAAGTAGTGCCTGATGCTCAAAACTCATTTTTTGATTATAGAGCCAAAATGCTGTATTTAAGTACCACCTAGAATTCCGTTGGCCACTATTTTTAAATTTAAAGATACATCAAAGTATGTATTGACTTGTTTTTTTTTTAAAAAAAACAAACTCATTACCAAAAGTTCTTAGAAACCTAATTTTATATTCTCTTAAGTAGCAATTAATAAATATTTGCTGTATTAATGTTTGCAGTGACTTTTTGGAGCACAATTAAAAAAACATAGAATTAATACACTCATTTTACTGGTAAATAAATTCTTCCTTCAGTTAGTTTTTAAGTCCCCTTTCAATTTCATATTCTGTCAAGATTTTCACACCAGTAATTCTTTCAGTTATATGTACATGTTTAGCAACACTTACAATTTCAAACTGATGACATTTTAAGGGTCACCTATTTCTTTGTTAGAGCTAGCAAGATGCTTATCCCAAGAGTGTGAATGAAACTCTTTTCTTTACTCTTAATTTCCTCTGCATAAATAAAAAAGACGTGTAGTTACTCGTCTAGGATGCTGTGTTCTCTCTTTTCTATTTGCCCCGCTCTTGCTGAGACTAAGTGGCCATTCATACGCTCATCATGGCTTGCATCCAAACACTGACTTTTTTGTAACCAATCTTGCACTCTGCATGCAACTGTATCAATGCACCAGAAGCTAATGAATGGTTTCTTCAATAACTGTCACTTCTTTCTTCCTTTAATCACTTCACTCTTTCTGGCTCATATACATGCTCTTCTATTATATGTCCTTTAAATAGTTACCATGGTAATGATTACTGTTATTCTTGGGGTTTTGGCTCTCCTCTTTTCAAATAAATTGTAGGATTTTTTTTGCTAAATTGTGCATTATATCAAGGCATATTTTGAATTTTAGAATAGAAACTAATAGTAAATAAAGCATAATTATCCATGTCTCATTTGTAAAACTCAATAAGCTGTTGAATATCCCTAAAGCTACTCAGCAGAAAAGACAATGTGGAGAAGCATCAAAGTACAGTTCTGCTTTAAAAATAAATCCTGTGTCATTGACTTCTAAATTCAGCACAATTTATAATCAACCACTTATTACAAGCTCAAAATGTCATTGGTCAAATATTTTACAAAATTGTTTCTTTAATAATTTAGAAGGAAGATTGAGTATGTAAGAAATTTATATAGAAATCTTAGTATGAAGATAATGTTTGATCATTGGCAGTTTCTATAAGAAAGGCATTAAAAGATATGAAGCTTAGAAAAGATAGTGTATATGTTTAGGAAATATAAACCAAAGATAAATAATAATCATTTAAATAAGTATGACTTAACAGTGAGATGCTATTATGCCTAATTGGAGAAAAATTTGCGTAAGTTTGTCTCATAGATGCCTATCTGCTGGCTCTAACATGTCCCTGGGTTACTTTCCAATGGCTTGTCCTGTGTAAAATCATACCGAGTTCAAGAAAATATGAACAATCATTTACCCAAGGCAAGATTTAAGAAACAGCATATCTTCCTTTCCTTTTCTTTCTTTTCCTAGAACATGAAACAATGGTAATACAAAGTGAAAACAGTTAAAGCAGAGGAAAAATATCACAGGATTTAATGAAAAGTGGCATTGAAATTGAAATAAATTTGTTAAGCCTGTGATAAAGGTTAACATTAAAAATGAAGACTAACATTTAAAAACCAAAATGATTGTGGTTGTAGGTAATATTTTGTCCTGTCATTTTAAGATGCAAAAATATGCATTCCACCAAATCTATGAAAAATATAAGGATTAAACAATTTTCTTCCAGCCATTGAATATCTCTCAACTCTTAAGTTAGTTTTGATTTTGTTTGTTTGTTTTGTTATATGTAAGTGTGAGTGTGTATATGTGCCTGTGTGTATGTATAAGTGAATATGTGACATCATGACTTTTGAAGAAAGATAACAGCTTGCAAGAGGTGATTGTGGTGGTGATCCTAGCTTTTAATGGAAAAATATAATATCCTATGTCTTCTTGAACTCAAACATATTAAAAAGATATAAAATAGTACTATAAGATATAAAATTACCTCCAGTGATTGGAATCATGTGCTGTATTCACATTAGTTCCTGACCAGTGTTGTTAGCATTGTCATTCTTCTGGAGTCAAAATAGGATCTTAGATAGAAGAAATCTGTGATTTTATTATAAAATTCATAATGCAGAGCAAATTATCTGAAATAACCACAGCAGAGACAGGGCGTGGGGAGTAGGAAAGGTTATATACAAAATTAGGGCATGTTAATTACCTGATTTCTATGTTAATTAGTACTACTATTGCTTTGATAAATGGACATGGTGTCAAACTGCCTTCTAAGTACTTATCTTCATAATCATAGACTTGTACAATTCTTAGCCTTGGTCAAAGACACTTCCTTTTGTAAAGGATGGTAATTAACACAGATATTTACATTGGCTCAAAGTACAGAGAATAAGATACTGAGGAGGTTTTGGCCCTAACCAGGAAAATTATATCATCCTCCTGTTCCTAAGAAGGGAGGAAATAAACTCCCTAAAAGCTATTTTAGGGAAGAGTACTATGCAACATTGTCTTCTGGAAATTACCTGGCTGATGCACTTATGAATTCTCTGGCACCATGGTTACTCACATAAGACCTACACAAGACTAGCTCATCAACATTGTATGGTAAAGGTGGAAAGAGCTCATGACCCCCCACCCTTCTCTGAGAGGCAAGCTGAGAGCTTTTGGTAGAGGGCATGCACTGCTTTAAATGTATAGTCACAGACATGTTGCCTTGCTTCAGTAAGTCCTCGGGCACATGCAGGCAGCGGGTCACACACACTATCAATTGACACCAACTGATGTTTCCTCCTCAGCACATATTAAAACTCATATTAATATGTATAGGAAAACAAAATAAACAAATGAACAAACAAAACATTTCATACTACAGAAGAGAAGGCAAAGACTGCTGTTGTGTAATGGTTACTTCTGAGATTAAATTCACTATGTTCCTTTTCCTACATTTTGAAATAGTAATTTCTATTCTGTGCCATTGCATGTTGGAAGTAGTTTATCTGCTTTTCATATGTATTTTACAGAGGCTGACAATTGAGAGACTGACATGAGTCTCAGAAGAAACTTTGAACTTTGTATTATCTTAGTTAGGGTCTCATTGCTCTGAACAGACACCATGACCAATGTGAGTTTTATAAAGAACATTTAATTGGGCTTGCCTGGCTTACAGGTTCAGAGGTTCAGTCCATTATCATAAGGCAGGAACATGGCAGCATCCAGGCAGGCGTGGTGCAGGAGGAGCTGAGTTCTACATCTTCACCCAAAGAACGCCAGGAACAGACAGAGTATCCTTAGGCAGCTAGGAGGAGGGTCTCCAAGCCCACCTCACAGTGACACACTTCCTCCAACAAGGACACATCTTCTAATAGTGCCACTCCCTGGGCCAAGCATATGCAAACCATCACAGTATTCTTATACAAAGTTGAGACTTTGATAGACTATGGGGACTTTTGAAGTTGGAATGAATGCATTTCTTACATTATATTGTATTTATAAGGCAATATGAGTCTAATAGAAAAGAAAGTGGGGAAAAGCCTTGAACACATCAGCACAGGGGAATATTTCCTGAACAGAACACCAATGTCTTATGCTCTAATGTCAACTATAAACAAATAGGATCTCATGAAATTGAAAAGCATCTGTAAGGCAAGAGACACTGTCAATAGAAAAAAACCAGCAACCTACAGATTGGGAAAATATCTTTACTAACTTTCCATCTGACAGAGGGTTAATGTCCAACTTATACAAAGAACTCAAGAAGTTAAACCCCACAGAACCAAATAATCCCATTAAAATTAGGGTACAGACCTAAACAAAGAATTCTTAATTTAGAATATTTAATGACCATGAAGCACCTGAAAAAATGTTCAACATCCTTAGTCATCAGGGGAATACAAATCAAAACAACCCTGAGATATCATCTCACACCAGTCAGAATGGCTAAGATCAAAATCTCTGGTGACAGCAGATGCTAGTGAGGATGTGGAGAAAGAACACTCCTCTGTTGCTGGTGAGATCACGAGCTGGTACAACCATTCTGGAAATCTGTCTGGAGGTCCTCAGAAAGTTGGAAATAGTTTTACCTGTTGATCCAGCTATACGTGGGCATATACTCAAAAGATGCTCCAACATATAACAAGGACACATACACCAATATGTTCATACTAGCCTTATTTGTATTAGCCAGAAGCTGGAAACAACCCAGATGTCCCTCAAAAGAGGAATGGATACTGAAATTGTGCTACATTTACACAATAGAGTACTGTTTAGCTATTTAAAACAATAGCTTCATGAAATTTGCAGGCAAAAGGATAGATATAGAAATTGCTCTGTATTGTTCTAGCTAGAACAATATAGTTTTAGCAATCTTGTATTACTTTTTCCTTTATTTGCTTAGTTGTACATATTTGTTTATTTCTTCTTTTCAAGTCTGTTTTTTTCCCTGGCTGTGGTGGACCTCATCCTGTAGACCAAGCTGGCCTTGAACTCAAGAGCCCTGCCTGCCTTTCTTGTTGAGTGTTGGGATTAAAGACTGTGACACTGAGTCTGCCTCTTGTTCAGTTTTAGGTGTGGGTCTACATAGAAATGAAATATGGTTTTTTATACGCTTGTACCAAATTTTGGCTGAATCTATATAGATGGGGATTTTCATTTTAAATTACTGTAGTATATTAAATTTATTTCTACTGCAAAAACTAAGTAATCATATGGGCACTAAGCTGGAAATGTTCATATTTGAGGTCGAGGGTAGACATGAAGGCTCACACTTTTATAGTGCTAGTTTATGGAGCACATATCCCTACCCCGTTCCTGCTAATATTAGCATACTTGCATTGAAAGCTAGCTGTGGAAAATCACACTACATAAAATGTTTCTCCTAATTATGATATTAGATGAAAATATGTTGTGAAAACTGTTGGCTTGCTTAGCTAAAACTTGCAAAATGTGGATTCTCTTTTGCATTAGCCACAAATTGTTGAAAAAAAATATGATGCCAAAATTTATTTTTTTGATGAAAACAAATTGAGCCATAATTTAGATATATATGTGTGTGTATCACCTTCTAAATATTTCACTCTATAAGATTTCTTTTGATATATAAAAATTAAAATGTATTTTCATAAGCATGAAGTGATTTTAAAGGTCTTTCTTTTCATATCATTGAAAACTTCTGTTTTGTTCCTCTAGTTTTGGATTACCATATTGAGTTTATCTGGAGAACACGGTACACATCCAGAAACCACTGACATGGAGGATTATCCTCCATGTTTTTCTGCGTTTAGAAGTCATATCTGCTACACTCATTTACTATTAATTTCCATTTCTGCACAGAATCGTGGTTTTTAAAAGGTGTAGAAATAGAGACACTCCTGTATCTAGGTAACAGAAACCAACCTCACGCCATTTGAGCTTTGAATTTTTTTCTTCATGAGCCAAAGCAGCCTCAACACCTGTCTGGCCTACACCCGGAGTTCAAGCAAGTCTCTTACTTCATACAAAAGCTACCTGAGTCACGTCCTCATTTTGCCTCTTCGAAGGTTGTATTGCTCCATATCTCTTGTGGATCACACAGAACACCCACTCCTAGCCCTCTTTCCTTGATTTCTGTTTGCAAGCCCCTAACCATAGCAGGCACCTTCTGCTAAACCCAGGCCATGATGGCCAGTAAACCAGGTAGGCTGACTACAAACACCTCTCTCCCTCCCTCCCTCCCTCCCTCTCTTCCTCCCTCCCTTCCTCCCTCCCTCCCACTCTCTCCCTGTACTCACTCCAAGATCTAATTTGCCAGTCTGGTCCCTACTATTGCAGCAGAACACTAGCTGAAGCCTTTATTCATCCCTATCCAAATCTTCTGTAGTTCCCAAGACCCTCCCTTCCTAACTGCTCCCCACCTCGTGACTGCATCCCATCCTGCAACTCCAGCAAGCAACTGTAAGGACTGCTTTACCTAAGGCTGAAAGCTGACCTACACCTCGTCTACTGCTCCTGAGGTGCAATACTCCCAGTCTCCACCCCAGTTCTGTAGCCTGTTTCCTTTTCCACTTTGTCTCTATCCCCAATAGATCACAAAGACTTTCTCCTTCTTTCCTTACCCCAACTCATCACAGTTACCCAGCCTATAACATCTGGTATTCCCTGTGAAGAGCTGAAGAGGCTTGGAAAATAGGTAAAACACACAGCCATCATACTCTGAAAATCCAGAAAGGAAACAGAAACCAAGAAACTAAGCACCCACCCAACAAAGATGAATCTGGAAATCAGCACGTAGACGTTTAATCATACCAAAACAAAGTGCGTAGATGCCTGGATAAGGACAGGTCTGGACCTGGGCCACACACATAGGTAGTAGATGTGCTGCTTAATCTTCATGTGGGTCCTGAACAATGGGAGCAGCGCTGTTGCTAGAGCTATTGCCTGTCTGTGAAATCTATTCCCCTAAATTGGTTATCTTGTCTAGCATCAGTGGGAGAAGTGCCTAGCCCTGCAGAGACTTGGTGGTGCCAGGGTGGAGGTATACCAAGTGGGTGAGAATGCTCCACCCACTCAGAGGAAAAGGGGAGGTGGGATAGCAGGAGGGACTTCATGGAGGGGTGACTGTAAAGGGATAGAGTAATCAGGATATAAAGTAAATAAATAAAAAAAATTAAAAACAAAAATTAACAGCAAGGGCAATATGACCCTTGTGTCTGCTCTCAGCACACTTCAGCCTCTTGGTTTGCCACATGCAGCTTCAATATTAAAGGTTTTTTGCTTCATGTTATTGTATTTTGTTTTGTCCCATTTGGTTGTTACCTCTTAGAAGCCTGTTCTTTTCTAATGGGAGACATAAAGGGGAGGAGAGGTGGGAGAAACTGAGAAAATACAGGGAGGGGAACCTGTAATTACAGTATATTGAATGAGAAAACTATATCTATTTGCAATTAAAGAAATGAATAAAAATGTTTGTTCTAAAAATATTTGCCAAATGGCATGTGGTAAGCAAAATGATGATCCTGTTTGTAATGTATCTTGCTCCAATCTCCAGATACAATGAGTAGATTGAGATGAACCTGGATTATCCTACTTCCCGAGACTGCACAGAGAAAGGCAATGTGAATATGGAAGACTTCTATGAAGGATATTTGCGTGTGTGTCCCTGTCAGATAAAGAGCTGAAGAAGCTTTGGTAGTCAGGGAACCCAAGGACTCTCTAAGGGACTGTCAAGTTAAAAAATTAAGAAGTTCCTCCCTCTAGAGTTTCAAGAGGAACCTGATATACTTACCCTGACTTGACTTTCTGGAGTGAGAAAGACACTGGACTTCCATATTAAAAACTCAGTGGGGTCTGTATTACTTGTAGACAAAATAAATTGTGGATTGAAAGTTTTGTGAATGGGTTGGTGTCTCAATCACTCACTCCACTGGGTCCCTTTTCGAATACAAGAGGTGGTCCTCTTCAAGTTCCATATCCCCAATGTTGTGAGTCACATCTTAGGTCACCTCCCATTGATTCTTGGGCACCTCCCTTGTCCCAGGCCATGTCTAATTCTGGAAGTGCCCCTCACTGCCGCACCCTGGGCAGTTGCAGACTTCCATTCATTTTCATGTCCATCTAGCCATCGTTCCTGTCCTTTCCCATACCTGATCCCGAATCTCGCTTCCCCCACTCCATCATCCCTCCATCCCAGTTACATTCCTCCATCTGCCTCTTATGGCTATTTTATTCCCCCTTCTAAGTGAGAATACTTGGGCCCTCCTTCTTGGTTAGCTTCTTTGGGCTCTGTAAAGTATAACATGGTTTCTGTATTTTATGTTTAATATCCACTTATAAGAGAGTACATACCATGCATTCTTTTGGGGACTGGATTACCTCACTCAGGATGATATTTTCAAGTTTCATCCATTTGCCTGCAAAATTAATGATGTGTTGGCTTTTAATAGTTGAGTAGAATTCCATTGTGTAGGAATATCACATTTTGTTTATCCATTCTTCAACTGAGGGACATCTAGGTTGTTTCCAGTTTCTGCTATTACAAATAAAGCTGCTATGAATGTAGTGAGCAAGTGTCTCTATGAGATATTGGAACATCTTTTGAATATATGCCCAGGAGTGGTGTAGCTGGGTGGTGAAGTAGGACTATTCCCAGTTTTCTGAGAAAATGCCAAACTGATTTCCAAACTGGTTGTACCAGTTTGCACTCCACCAGAAATGGAGGAGTGTTCCATTGCTCATATGTGCTATCTCCTGAGTTTTCAATATTAACCATTCTGGTTGGTATACGGTGGAACCTCAGAGTTGTCTTGATGTGTGTTTCCCTGATGACTAAGGACTTATAATTCTTCTTTAAGTGCTGCTCAGCCATTTGAGGACTGTCCTCAACAGAGTAATGCAGGCAGGGAAAAGGAGCAGAGACAGAGGGAAGGGACAACCAATAACAGGCCCAACTTGAGACCCATCCCATGGGCAAGCACCAATTCCTAACACTATTAATGATACTCTGTTATGCTTGTAGACGGACGCATGTTGTTCTCTGAGTGACTCCAACCGGCAGCTGACTCAGACAGATACAGAAATCCACAGGCAAACAGTGGATAGAGCTCAGGGATTCTTACAGAAGAATTCTTACTGAGGAAGAACTGTAGGCCCCAATGAGGATAGGAACTCCACCGGTAGACCAGCAGATTCAACTAGCCTGGACCTTCCTCACCTTGTCCTGACCCCTGCTCAAGTGGATGTGTAGCTTGACCTGAATGTGGGTCATGAGCAGCTAGAGTGGGAATTATACCAAAACTGTTGTCTGCATGTGGAATAAGTTCTACTACCTAGGCTGCCTTGTTGGCCTCAGTGGAAGGGAAAGCTCCTAGCCTCACAGAGGCTTGATGTACCAGGGTGAGGGCATACTCAAGAGAGCTCCCACCCACTCGGAGGAGAAGGGGGGGTGGGATAAGGATTGTGTGAAGGGTCACCAGGGGGTGTCAGTGAGTATAATATAAGTAAAAAAGATATATGTGAATAAGTAAAATAAAATAAAATTATTAATTAAAAAATAGAAGGAAGGAAAGAAAAGAGAAAGAAAGAAAGAAAGAAAGAAAGAAAGAAAGAAAGAAGGAAGGAAGGAAGGAAGGACGGAAGGAAGGAAGGTAGGTAGGTAATATATGGCTACTGACAGACCTAACACACTCCAGTGGAGATACACATATCAGAGTACATAGGAAGGACTAATGGGACTGGGATTTTTTTTTAAATATTGGGTCAATGTAGTTATAAAATCAGGATGAATCTTCAAGGATGTAAAGTAAGAATACAAAAATATTTAAAATACAATATATGAAATCATCAAAAATTAATAAAATAGTTTTAGAGCAAACAACAACAAAAATTTAATGTTGTTTGAACAGTTTAAAGATGCAGAAAGATGCCACATTCAGTTTTTATGGAAAAGTTTTCCAGCATCAGATATGAAGATGATGATGTGCTTTGCAAGTATATAAGTAAATAAGCTCTACCTATCCTGAAGCTTATTGACAAAGAGAGCGTGCCTCGGAATCTAGAATAGACTTCTAACACTTCTTACCCATCCACAGCTACTGTATGAGATTTTACAGTAGGAGAATGTATTGTTGGTCTTCGAATGAATGTTTTTCCATTAGCTTTTCCTTATTTGGTATTTCTTTGCTGTTTCAAGGTAGATGTTTATAGTAAAGCTATCAAATTGAATGTAGCAGAAGTCAGCATCAGTAAGATTTCTAAATGTGTGACAAAGGAATATGGGCTGATACATTTGTGACACATATTTTCCTACCTTGTACTGTATTTTGTCACTTATTACACTACATGTACAGTTATAAATCAGTGTAAGGAGATTAGGTCTGGTGAGAACTGTCATCAGATGACTTTGTCCTTGTATGAACACCATCGAGTATCCTTAATCAAACCCTGATAGTGTGTAGCCCATAAAACACAATACACTTAGGGTTTATGGTATGTCTGCATTTGTGAAGCCTATCATTCCAGGAACTGTGTAACAGAATTCTGCAAGATGACACTGAGTGTTAGGGTCAAAGGCCTTCAGTGTCTCTGTCAATGGAAAACATAGTGCTGGGTTGATTTCTCTGACAGAGTCATTTGCCAGGGCTCTGAGGGCTGTAGGTTAGGGCTTGTAGCTGGGCAATTTCCTGATAAAGCTAAGGTCCAATGTTTCAGATACTGTGATGTGAACTGTTTGCTTACTACACTAGCAGATACTATGAAAACAAGGATCTAGGGATGTTCTGATTTCTTCCTAATTCTGCCATCTGATGAGCTTTACTGATTGAGTTTCAGCTTGCTCACTTGAGGGGCCCATCAGAAGTCATGTAATTAATGGACTTGCCGACTTGGGTCACCATTCCTTGTATTCCTACTGATTCTAGCTTTTGATTCTTTCCTTTCTGATTCTTGGATTATTCCTTTTGGGGAAGGGGGTCCCAGGTGAACCCAGAAAGAACTGCTGGTCCATTTCAATTGAATACAAGAGAAAGTGAGTTAGTCAGAAATCAGGGTAAAGAGAAACATGAAGCTGCCACCAATATAGATTTTATAACTAAGATTCTTCTTTAATAAGCATGGCATAGACAGTGTGTAAAATACTAGAATTGCATTTTTTATAATTAGCAAGCATTATATATTGTATATGATGTTACCTGCTGTGCCTTAAAAATGCAGTAGGTTTTAATATCACTATAGTAATGGACCATGCTGAGTTTTCAGTGACTAAACCATCACAAGCTGACATTTCTCAACATTTTAGCTCCATATTTATCTGAAGGGCTAACTGTAATACATACTATTCATTTTCAACTTAATGCCACTCCATAACTCATGACCAAACATGATGAAAAACACATGTTTATTCCTAGATACTCTTTGCTTAATCTGACTAACATTTCTCATTTATGAGCACTTTTTATTGCTGTCTACAATGGGTTATTTAATGTATTATTATACCTCCCTAGTGCATAAGCCTATTTTCCAATAGCTTTCTCTAGCAATTTTTTTTACATTTTAAATATTGCACAATTGAAAGATGCCATCACATCTCCTATTTTCCTTAGCGATATTTATTATATTTTTTTAAATGAAAGAAGAAGTTAAAGGATTCTTACCATAAAACCAAGAGCTATGCTTTTCCCAAAGGTTGGAAAAAGGGCTTATGCCAATAAACAAAAACAAAGCGTTGAAAACATCCGGCATCGGGGAGCATGATGGACAGGGATTGAAGCTTGCAGCTGAATGAGCAGGATAAATGATAACAAGCTTTAGCGATAGCAACATTAAACAGGCTTGACTAAGGAAAAGTACAATCAGAACATTGTATGTCAGCAGCACACAAAGCCTCAAAGCAGATTATCCAGGAATGTAACAAAGATGAAATTAGCATTGGGATCTCTAGAGCTTACAAACATCAGAAACCAAGATAAGAAATTGTGTCATGCACGTATTACAGGCAAGCAAGGCATAGAGGCATTCCTATATTAATTTGGCAAAAAGAAAAAATTAAAACTATGAGAGATATTTCCAATTCTGTCCCTAGAATGCATAAAGAGGTCTTTATAAGTAGGCTACAGCCTTACATTTATGACACTAACATTATTTATCTAGAATGCATTTGTGAGAAATATTTAAATTATGGGATAGTGTGAAAAAATGCTTTTAAGTTCAGCATTATCACACTAATTTTTGGCATATTATGAATGTAATGGGTCAATTTCAAATAATACTAATCATTCAATGGTTACTGAGAACATTACTTAAAATAAAGCAACTTATACAAGAGTCTCTGTTTTGTCAAATCTAAGTTTCAAATATATTTGATCAAAACAGAAGAAAAAGGGCAGGAAAAAACAGGAAGTTAGTTACAAAGTATACACATTGTATACATTCATCCTAAATACTTTTTGCTATTAGAGTATAATTATTTAATTTCCCCTTCCATTTTTCCTGTATCCAATCCCTTCCATGTACTCCTCTTTCTCTTTCTCAAATTCAAGAAAACAAGATTATTGTTATTATTATTATTATTATTATTATTATTACCAATATATGATTATTTATGTTTCTGGTAATAAGGAGAATCAAGACACAATCATATATCATTCACAAGCAGACATATATAAAATTTGTGTCACAACATCAGTCAACATTAAGCCTCACTTGGTATAATATTCTATTTTAGCAATGTAGAGTTTGTGTATCTATAAAGCAGTGTGTACTGGATGGCAGAATCGATTTCCTGAAGTAAGTGTGCATTTATCCCTTTGGAACATGAACTATTTGAAAACTGACTTCTTATACATATGTTTAAGACATCAGTGTACGGGCATGTGAATAATAACAAAGACCTCAGAGAAAGGAGCACACCCTTCCAAAAGTGAAAAAAAGTAAATAGATAGATAGATAGATAGATAGATAGATAGATAGATAGATAGATAGATAGATAGATAGATAGGTAGGTAGGTAGATAGATAGATAGGTAGATAGGTAGGTAGATAAAGGCAAAGAAAACATTATGAGACGATAGAAGATAGGGTGAGAGCTTAGGCAAACGCTTCTTCTTCAAGTCATAGAACATCAAGAAGTTCTAGAAATGACTGGTTTTTATTTAAGAAATAAGCATATTCTTTGAACACTCCAGAAGAATCTAGCCCCAATTTCAAATCCACAGCTGTCTGAATTGTGACATAACTCATTTCTATCATTTAAGGCTCTGATTGGGGTAATTGCAGATGTACTTACAGATTCTGGGATGACTCAAAAGGAAAATGCATCACTAACATTGCTAGCACAGCACTGGGGGCAACTCACTGAAACTACACCCCAAGAGGTCTCCACAATTTTTTTATTGGATATTTAATTTATTTACATTTCAAATGTTATCCCCCTTTCCAGTGTCCCCCTGCAAACCTCCTATCCCACCCCTCCCCCTGCTTCTGTGACTGTGTTCCCCAGGCTAATGCAGCTCTAAGAGCTCTTAAGCATCTCAGCAAGGCGTAGTCTCCACCCACAGCAGGTGCTCTCTGTTTCTGAAGCATTGAGAAGGGATCCTCCTGATGCTTGCAAGCTTCAACTTTCCCAAACACATGATTTTGTATCTGGACAATCCCATGAGCCTCCCCTTCCCTTCTAGAGGGAAGGTTCCAAATTACAGACAAATGCCATACAACATACAATATATAAACAGTTTTACTGTCTTCATAATTTTATGGATGTTTAGCTTACAAACTGTTTCCCAACGATTAGAATACACTGCCCACATGTAGCTAAGTAGCTGTATTAATATACAAGTTCTATTTGTGCATATCATCTTGAAGCAACTTGACAATTCTTTATACAACTTTAGCACATGGTTTTTATTTCTAAATTTAATTTAAAATAAAACATTTAAATGTTCATTGTTTCTTCACTGGCAAAACAAAATACCTCAGGAAAGTGTGAGTGCTCTGGGTTCTGTGTAACAATATTTCACAACGTAGATTTTTATTATTGCCCTCTTAATAGCCGTTAGTAAATGTTTTGTGGTCATATAGTAATTAAACATATGTGCAGTGCAATTTGATTGTTCAATACATATTGAGGGATGATCACGGCAAATAAATGATTATCTTCATATTCTTAAATAATTATTGTTTTTATTGGTGAGAAATATTGGGCTTCTCACTTTTAGTTACTTATGAAGTATAAAATAAACTGTTGTAAGCCATAATAAATGTAGAAAATACTGGGAATTTTTAACCCTTTCTAATTGTATTATGGTTTAATTTATATTTTTATGTATAATTTAATGTATATTTCATATATACAAATGTTTTGCCTGTATACATGTCTGTATATCACATGTATCTATAGCAACAGAGGCCAGAAAAGGGCACCAGATGGTCTGAATCGGCAGTTGCATGCTTATTAGCCATGGGTAGATGCTGGGAATTGAACCTAGGTCCTCTGTAAGAGAACAGAGAACCTACCTGCTAAGATATCTTTCCTTTCTACTAACTGTAGTTTAGATCCTGCTATGTTTTTATATTTTGTGACTGTGTCTTTCTGCAGTTAAGGCTACTCTTGACATGACACTATAGTCCAGGAAAGACATAGACATACTATTTTAATAGAATAGTCCAAATGTCTTTCCAGTCTTTCCATCTTGAAGGTTAGTTTTGGCAGTATCTCTCCTGTGCATTAATTTCACAGTATGACAAAAGTATGACTTAATAGTGGATTATTTTGAATATCCTTTTTATTACATTTGACCCCAAGAACCTAACTCAAATATTTAGTGCCTCCAGTCTTAGTAGAGGTGGCAGCAGAGAGAAAATGACTGAAGAATTTCAGAGAGAGCTCCGTTTGGATAAAGTTTCCAATATCTGAAGAAATTATCAATGCAGCTCATCCCTGGAGATGAGCTCTATATATATGGTCTTTAGGTCCTTTTAGCTCTAAGTCTACTGATGGAACTACATGAGATTTCCCAGTGCTATTTTAGTATGTCATGGGTATGGTTCTTGTTTGGGTTGTGTTAATGTAGCATGGGCATAATTTCTTCCAAGTCATTTCTGTGAGAAGTAGTTAAATTATGAAAAGAAAATGTGAAGGTATTGTGAGGATAGGAAAATATAGACCAGCCAAAACTGCAGGCAAAGAGGGGGTGGAGAGCAGAAGGTAGGGTACAAGACTTTAGCATTACCAGCCTAGATTACTCAACTTCAAGAGAATTTCCTAACTCCTAGAGAACAAGAGCTGAATTTGTCATTCTAAATTCTGTGCATTGAATATTTCGAAGAATGCTTCTTATGGCTTTGAATGTTCAAAGTCCTGATGCTTCAGGTCTCACAAGCTATGGACACAAGCCCTAGATCTGGGAGCTCATCATGGATATCAGCGCTATCAGCACAAAGAAGGCTGGCCTTGTATCTTCATAGCTAGACCTAATGGAGAACCTCCAGCTACTGCTCCACAACAGTATCACATTCACACTTCTCATTATTATGATGAGGACATCCTTAGGGGAGATTATTCCATTTCCCACACCAGCTATTTTCTTTCAAATAATACCAAAATATTTATATAATGCAATCAACTTGTTTTTGAAAGCATGGAATTAACAAGGAATATTTTTTTAAATCTGTCTAATATTTGCATGCATAATCTCTTTCAAACTACCAAACAAAAATACTTTAATGATAGCAATTCATTTTGTTTTACATAATGAAAAATGCTTTCGAATATTAAGATAATTAAAGCTGGAGAAGTAATGTGTTAATCTTATATGCCATAATCTCATTGCTCCATTTTATATACTTATTGTTTTCTTGATTTTTTTCAGTGATTAGTTTACTCACTCATATATATTGTATAAAAATATATGATGAAGTTGAAAGTCATAATAGAATTCCAGTTTACTTAAAAATTATGTAAAATAGATGTACAAATAGTGGAGTATATTTATACTATTTACATTAAAATGCTGAAAAGTTTAACCAGGATCTAATTTTAAGAATTTACTTTCGGGGCTGGGGATTTAGCTCAGTGGTAGAGCGCTTACCTAGGAAGCACAAGGCCCTGGGTTCGGTCCCCAGCTCTGAAAAAAAGAACCAAAAAAAAAAAAAAAGAATTTACTTTCATTATGTGTGTCTATATGTGTGTTCTCTGTCCATCTATCAGTCTGTCTGTCTCAAATATATATTTTTTTTCTCTCTCGTGCGCGCGCGCGTGTGTGTGTGTGTGTGTGTGTGTGTGTGTGTGCAAGATTATTTGACTCTGTGTGCAGTGTCCATGGAAACCAGAAGAGGGTGTAAGTTACCCTGGAACTAGAGTTATAAGTTGTTGTGAACTGATTGACTTGAGGGATGGGAACACACCTCTGGACCTATGTAATGAGAGTAATATTAATCACTGAGCCACATCTCTTGCCTCAAAGCTTAATTTTTTTAATCAAGTGCATAAGAAAGATATAATTCTAAATCAGTAAGTTGTTTCAGAGAAATGAATTTAATGAGTAAGAATAGTAGGATCTTGTAAAGACCAAAACCAAACAATATTGTTAAAATCTTAAGAGTATAAGAGTAAGTCTAACCATTGAAAGTGTTATAGCACATCTTAAAAGCTTTATTTTGGCATCATTGTTAAATTTGTTATTACCTAAAGTTTACTTTAATTGCTATGAACTCATTTTGTGAATTAAATATTCAAATATTAGAGAAAATAATTTGACAGAATAAATAATATAAAGTACAAAAATTAAAAAAAATTAAGACCAAAATTTTAAAAGACTGACATTTGAACTTCACATTCTCATCTTTCATATTTGAAGATAGTTTTTTGTTTGTGCATGTGTGGCTTTGAAAAGCCAAATTGTGGCTTATGTTTCTTTCCGCCCATTCCTTTCAAAACCTGTCACCATCCTGGGCTCAGCTTCTCAATTTAATGGGTAGCTTGATGCCTATTTTTAAAAAGATCCACCCCATCCCTGGCTTCTGCAGTCCCATCTGGTCGATCTGCTGCTCCTAATGTTGCAAGCAGTCAGAAGATCTGCCACGGTTACCCTTTCTCTCTCACAGAGGGCTTTTGTGCACTCTCTATTGATTGTGTTCTGATTATTTCAGCTACCTGAAGCAGCATTTACATTCTCCAACCAGTGCCCTTTGTCAACGGCAAGCCCTGAATACCGGTGTTACCTAATGTGGTTTTCTCTAACTCTTTCTGTTTATCTAAATCTTACTTATTTCTCATGACCTGGAATAAGTCCTATCTACCTCACTGCACACTTCTTTTGATTACTTTTGCTGACACTGACCTTTCCTTTTTTTTCTTCTGTTGTATATATAATCCAGTTTCACAGCTGAGCCCATGAATATTCTGTAATTATCTGCATTTTTTCTTTCTACAAAACATTATTATCCTCTTGAAGGCACAGGTCATATCCTATATTTATATTTTTTCATACTCACAACAGTAACTCACAGTTCAGGGAGGACATATAATGTGTTCCAAAGGACACATTGATTTGCAGCTTCCTTATAAATCATCCACTAAAATTCTTGAAACAATTTGATATGCAAAATATCATGCAAATATTATGATAGTAGAAGATTAATTGTGAACTGAACACAGGTTAAAGTTATCTTTTCTCCTCCATTTCCCTTTTCCGATAATTTGCTCCCTTCATTCCTTTCCTCCTTTTTTCTCATTTGTTCTATAGCCTGTTGATTGATACTAGTAACATTATATTTTCTATCTAAATATCTCAATGCTTACTGTTAATCTTATCTCTCCTGAAAAGTGATACTTATGTAATTGTCACAGATAGATTATAAAAACAATTATTATGCTCCTTTGGATGCAAATCATTTTTTCTCTGTGCAATTATTTGGAGAGAATTAATCCCTTTCAACATTCTGAAATTTGCTTGATAGTCAATCAGATATTCTCTTTCTCTTCAATATTGACAACTTCTTTTTGACCAAAATTTGGTTTAAAATCAATTCATCATCCTTTGGTCTATCCTATGTTTTATAATCTCTTACAAGATAATTTATAATTTCTTACAGGATAATTTTACCAGAAGAAAAATGTTTCAAAGTCTTTATTGATTAATCTTCTTAATTCTGCACTCCTTTCCACCTATAAATAAAACTTCTCAGTCTGTTCTGGTTTTACTTTGAGCTTAATGAAATTTTAACTTGACATTTACTCATCAAATACATGGTCTCCAAACCCCTCCAGGATTTCACATGATCGATCAATTATTTCAAAAACTACTAATAAGAATGAAATTTTCCAGTGAGGTTACCACATCAACATATGCTCAAAGATTTCAATGAGGTGACCAAGACAATTGTCTTCCAATAAGTATTCTTTTCTTCTTTATTTAAAATTCTTAAAAACAGGTACTTCCTACCTTTATTTTAAGCCAGTTTACTTATAAACCCATAAAGTCACAAAATAGGAGAAGCACAGTAGCTTTAACAATGGCATACAATTGAGTTTTAGCTCAATGATTCCTCAACCAGGATATGTGAACTCTCTTGCCCTCTGTTGTTGAATGATTTAAGGTAGAAATAATAACAACCTTAGAGCATTGCCTTGAGGATTGAATCAGATAGTACGGGCAAAGCAATTAACAGCACCTGACACACACAGTAAACAATTTATTCCTTGCTTCTTATTCTTAGTTTTGTATTTTCCAGTGGTCTGCTTGTAACTTCCTTAATAAGAAATCCAATGATCTGAAACTTTTGAAGCTACTTGGGAACGCACATTTCTCTACTCTGTTCTGTAATTCAGTCATGAAATATTAACAAATAAATATGTTAGGAAGGAAAGAAAGTTTACAACATAGAGTGCTGTGTAAAATGAAGAAGTGCACATCTCTGCATAATTCTTCAAAATGGAGATTGTGAAAGTAAAAATTATGAAGTGCATAATAATGTACAAACAAGCAAATAAATACATTAACATTATTATATTAGAAACTTGGTTTAAATATAAATAACCCATTAATTAAAAGTCACAATAGGGACTTAATTGAAAGTGATAAGACCAGATAGCTCTATAAGAATATTTCATTTAAACACAGATTGCCTTGGTACTACCTCAATGTTCAAAAACAATAAGAAAATAGAGATGCCACAAGTTTGAGAACAGAGGCTATTTAACAGTGAGAATCAGACCAGCTGCAAATAATAGGAAGACTTCTTACCAGCAAAGAAATGACCCAAATTCCACAAACACACAGTTGATTATTGGTAAGTAGCATTGAAGACTTTAGACACTCAAACAATAAAACCGGGATATTTAAGTTTCAGTACCACTGTCAGAAATATGAACATGCTTTCCACCTGTGTTTTACTGTGTAGTCTATTGCTGTAATAAACATCTTCATCCAAGTTTATCCTCATCATGGAATCATGAAAAGGAAATAAAGGCAATAACTGAGAGAATCGGTCTTAGTACAACTCTACTAACTTTTCCTTACCTCCCAGCTTGCTAAGTCATGTATTTTGTATAAGTCATATCAACCTGGACAGAGATGACACCACTCCCCATCAGCCGATCTCTACTACATTAATTTAGCAATCAATAAGTTGGTCAACAGGCCAGCCAGTCGAATCAAGGTAATCCTTTAATTACTATTCCTTCTTCCAAGATAGGTCTATGTTTGTATTACGTTGAATAAAGCCAATAATGACAGCATGAAACACCCTAATCTGACATATATTCCATTTTTTAATAATCCTCTCTTTTCTTATAATAATTCTTAAGGTTCTGTTGCTTCCTTTGAATCTGTTTTGTCTTGATCTTGAGATTTGAGCTTGATATTCTCTTGCATCTCTTTCTGTATTCCTTCTATCCTCTTTTGAATATTACATTAACCAATAGTTTACCTGCGTGCCCCTAAACCTAGATTATTTTGTAACACCCAATCTCTAATTTCTCACCTGGATATCTCAGTACTCCATAAGACCAAAACCCTTTCCCATCATTCACAGTAATGGCAAGAAAAACAGAACCAGCATTTAAAATCCAAACAAAACAGAAACACATCTTTGTCCTCTCTTTTTTTTTTCTTTTTGAAGGTTTCTCTATGCATCCTTAACTGTCCCAGAACTCTCTTTGTAGGAAGACTAAAAAGCCCATATTTTATAAAATATAGAAATTTAGCTGTAGATGTAACTCAGAATTTCAAAGCATGCATTACTACTCTTCCACAGTACCAGAGTACTCACCACAGTACTCCCCTCAGGTGGCTCAGAACCACCTTTAATCCCTGCTCCAATGGATCTAAACCCTCCTGTAGCCCCTATAGACACTGGCATTCATGTGACCATAACCACACACAGACATAGACAGACACATGATTAACAATGTGTTTTTAAAATATAAAAATATGTCTTTGCAAATCATATTTGAAAATGTAATTATTTTTAATTAATGCCATGAGTACTTAAGACTCTCATTTATTTCTATATATGAGCAAGAAAGATTTGTAATAACAGTGAAATAATTGTTTCCAGTTTGAATAATATCAGCATAATTATAACATTAGCTTTTAAGTATAAAATGGCAGCCTCAAGGGTCTAAGACAGTAAATCTAAGTGGTAAATTTAAGACAGAGTAAGAGAAGGTGATGCTTGAACAATCAAATATAGAAGACAATGTGTAGTTTCTATTTCCCTCTTTTAAATACTCTGCCTGTATCTACAGAAAAACTATTCTATTACAAATAGATTTTCAATACAATTTCAGACATAACCAATCCTATAGGCATAATATTATTCTTCTAATTATTTAAAGCTTTAGAGTTCTTCAACATAATAAGTATAGGTATACATTTGTATGTGTATGTAACTATATGTATCAGTATATGTATAAATGTATAACTGTATGTGTGAGTATACATGTATGTGTAAGTGCATGTGTATGTGTAAGTGTATTTGCATTTGTAAGTAGATGTGTATGTGTAAAGATGTATATGTGTAAGCATATGTGTATGCTGGTATTTAAGTACATGTGTATGTATATGAGTAAGTATGTGTATGTGTAAGTATATTTAAGTACATGTGTATGTGTATCAATATGCGTAAATGTATGTGTATGCTGTTGTGTATGTGTAAATGTATATGTAGGATTTTGTGTATGTGTAAGAGTATAAGTTAATATGTGTGTGTATAAAGATGCAGATATCTCTATGTTGAGGAAAGAACAGAACATAAGAGCACTTCTATCTGTAATTCGAGAAGTTTCGAGGACATAGACTTTCACTGTGAGTGACAGGACCTGAACTAAGGTCCTTGTGGGTGCACAGCAAGTGCGTTTATCTGCTGAGCCATAAGGATACTACTCTTCACCTTCTCCTCTACACAGAAACCTTAAACGTGCTATCAGTCCTGAGCTTCCTAAACAAGTTCAAGAAACTGAGGATTTGATACTGTCCAAATATCATTTTCAGTTTCCATAATCAACTAAGAATTTAAATAATAGAATATTTTAAATGGATTCTGTGCTCTATACTGAAGGGGATATGCATGGAACGTAAATGTATCAGTCTACTGCTGAGCATATGAACAAAAACATGAAAACTATCTTGGCACTTTATTTGGCTAATAATCTCAGTTAGAGGAAAAAGTCAATGATTCTTCAATTTTAAGTGTGCTTAGGTAAGGTTGTATTACAGAGAAAGATGATTGATGCCTGTGCTTTAAAGCACAATGGGTCTTGTTTTGTTAGATTTTTCTATCTGTCCCTCTTCTTGAAGTCACACAGTACTTTTAAAACATTTTATTCATATTAAATAATGTATTTTGTATTAAATCCTTAGTCAGTGCATATAAACTTAATTATTTCACTTTTATTTTGCTGTTGATTACAGGTAATTTTTATTTGTTTTGTTTTGTTTGGACTTATTTGTCAGTAAACATAAGTAATCTTATGAATAGATACAATTCTAATCCTCTTTTGTGCAGTGATTTTTTTCTTTTCACGTGGTTAATTATTTAAGCAATCAAGGTCAAAATTAGTTTGTTTTCCAATTGTCATATAAGCTGAACATTGACTGTGAAGATAGTAACATTAATGGAAATTTCTAATTGTGAATGTTACTACTCACTCTTGATGTTTTAAATTTTATTATCAGGAATTGGAACAACCTTAGAAAAAGAACTCTGCAATAATTTCGTAAATTGTCAAGGGGTCGGAATCAGAGTCATTTCAGCAGTTCTAATGCTGTAATACATAGAATCCTAAAGCATGGATGGAGACAGACACACTGGGAGTTCTCAACAGCAATCCCCACACAACATACTTATGAATAAATGACGCCAGCATGACATTTCCTCCTCCAAATGTGCTATGTGTACAGGACCTTGCATCAACCTCTTCTCAAACACTGGAGTCACAGCTTACAAATGGATAAAGGTTAGTTTTCAATTTGTCTCTGGCCCTGGTATATAAGTCAACAAGGTAACAACTACAAAACATTGGTATGGTCACTGTTAACTAAGCACTCAACATATGCTCATGTAGACTGTAAGAGGGGATACTTTGTCCTCCCAGAATTAATGTACTAGCAACACCCGTCAACATAAAAGTAAATCTGGAGGCAAGCGACAAATTGTCCATCATGAAAACCCCTGGCACACCCAGACTGTCAGAGTTCCAGCTGGCACCTGGGACTGCCTCTGAGCCAGCTCTTCATGGGGGAATGTGCTATATGACTTCATGTGAGAAAGCAACGACAACAGATATTTGTGAATAAATATTCATTTGACAGAAAGTCAGACAAACTGCGTTTTTTCACTCAAAGACATGTAGTTAAGTAAAATGTGCCGAACAGAATGTCTATTTAAAGAGAAAAATGGAGAGAAAAATCTACATTTGACTGTAAATGAAACAGATGGTGTAAATTGGTCCTTTGTTAGTCACTAAAGTTTAAATAAAAATATCCTAAATTGGAAGGTTTTTTTAAGTCATTTTTAATATATATATATATATATATATATATATATATATATATATATATATATATTCTAACAACACCTACAACTTCTGGAATATTTTTTGCTCCTCTTTCCAAAATTCTCAAAACATACTTGTGACTCAAAGTGTTCAACCCAAACAAAATTCATGTAACACAGCTATTTTAAACTTAGAAATGTCTCAGAAATCTGATAAATATTTATTGGTTTTAGTCAAAGCCTTTAGTCAAAGCAGAATATGTAACTGTAGTCCTGGTGGGAGGGGAAGACATTTCATAAAGAGGATTTTATATTTTAAAATTATTTATAAAGTATGACATTCATTCCTCAGGAGATGTTTTAAAAATACAAATATTCTGTTAACCTTTTATATTCCTTTTATTTCTTATATGTGTTTATGTGCATTAAATAGCTAGCTATGTCTGTCCTTTCTCTTCTCCCATCCTCTCTCTCAAATACAAGCACAAATATCCAACAACAACAGAGGGAGTACGGATATGAAAGCATATCAGTGATATAAAATAATTAGCATTATTTGATCCTATAAATGACATTTCCATATCAATCTGGCTGCTCTCTGGTGTCTCTTTCATTAGACTACCACTGACACATTCCCTTTAGTGCAGAGTTTTATCACAGGTTAATAAAGGAGAGATGCTTGCACATCAAAGCTAATGCCACACTATTCACAATAACTGAGCTACGGATCCAAAGGTGGTGTTCAAGGTTAGTGAATGGATTAAAAACTGGGCTTTGCACACATAATAGGTTTTTCTGCCATGAAGAAGGACAAAGTTCTGTTTGTAGAAAGACGGATTCTATATGTTATCATATTAAGTAAATAAGTCAGTCTCAGAAGAACAAATTTTCTTCCATTTGTGGTTCCTAGTCTTTATAATTATGCAAAAAAGACAGAAGAAATAAAATTGGTTACGAAAATAATGGAAAAATGTAGGAAGAACATGAAAATGGAGGCCAATGGGCATATGAGAAATAACATTATGACCAGAATATAGATTCATATCAAAACTTGAATTAAAAAATAAAAATAGGAGTTGTAATTGAGTCTACAGTGGCTATCAATAAAACTGTTAATATAATCTTCACACAAAATATAGGTAATATTCAAGCAAAACAAGGGCTGTCATTGAGGCTTCATGTTGTCAATAAGAGTATAAATACAATCTTCATATAAAGTGTAGTTAATATTCAAGCATATAGACTTATTATATTAGAAAAACACATGTCCAGCTCTTCTTTCTAAAAATTCTTTATATTTCATTTTTCAGCACTGTGTTTTAGAGCACCGTACCTGAAGTAGAACTTGAGATCAAGATCATTAGTTTTTATTTTAGCTAAAGAGAATAAGGACTCAGATAAATAAATTCATTAGAATATTTCTAGAGAAAAATTATATAGTTTCAATACGAAAAGTTGCCCTTGTACTATGAGTCCAGCTGGCCAACAGCTGTGTTGTTACAGAGAGTGATACAGTATTCAGGATTTGGAACCTAATGTTCAAGGCTCTGTTACTGGAGTGTGAATGAGAGGCAGTTAGAGCACACCCTGCTTTTCTTTTCTTTTTTCTTTTTCATTTACTTTCCAGCCACTATGGGGTGAATGGACCCTATTATCCCTACTGTGCTACCAAAGTTCTAAAAGAATAGGTCCAAATAAGCATGGGTCCAAACTCCCAAATCTCTGAGTTCAAAACAGCCTATCTTGTGTTTCTATTTGTTCATTTACTTATTTTCATTCATTCATTTATAATTTTTACTAAAAATAATTTTTCTTATGTAATATATTTTGATTATAAATTCCCCATTTTCTACAACTCCTAGTTCCTTCAAATATCTCCTCCAAACTGAACCCACTTTCCTTCTGTCTCATCAGAACAAACAGCATTCTAAGTGATAATAATAAAATAGAACAAAATAGAACATAATTAGATAAAAGAAAATCTATCACATCTGAGTTAAATAAGACAAGTGTAGAAAAGAAAAGGATTCCAAGAAAGAGCATAAGAATCAAAGAACCACTTGTTCACAAACTCAGGAATCCCATAAAAAGATATAATATTTACTGAGGACCTGATGCAGACCGAGGCAGGTCTAATGCGTGCTGTTTCAGTTCTGTGAGTTCTTACTGGGTCTTCTCTGCTGTCGTCCATCACGTTCGGCCCTTACACTCTTTCTGCCTTCTGTTCCATGGGACTCCCTGAGCCCTGAGGGGAGGGTATTGATAGAGAGATCCCACTTAGGGTGCAAGACACAGGGATCTCTCACTCTGTATAAGATCCAGCTCTGGGTCTTTGCATTTGCTCTCTGATTTTCATCTTTTCTTTCTTATAAGACTTGTAATCAAGAATCAGAAAGAAGACTACCATATAATTTGTTCCATGTTGAATTTTAGTCTTGACAGCAATAGGAGTGCGCAAAAAAATTGTCTGTTTTAGAGTTTTAGGATATGCTGAAAATTTTCCATATGTATCTTTTTTAGATAACCAAATACATCTCTCCAAGGGAATAAACTTGAGAGCATAAACAGAATATTGAAGTACCAGGCTTTTTATTGTTCAAATCAGTGCTATTTTCTCTCAAAGGGAAAAAGGAATATAAAGACTCTGTACTCTGCATGAGCACCTCAGCAGCATCCAACTTTGAAGTGCACAACTAAGTGCAGAACCAGGTAGTCATTTTGAGACACATCCCTGATACTATTCCAATTCTGCTGGGTCTCACAAGCTCTTCTCAAGCAATGAGAAATGTAATAAATGTAAAAACAAAATGAGCAAATGTAGCAGGAATACTGGGGCACTTTGATTATTGGATGAACAAGTTTTCTGATACTTGCTTGGGACCCCAGTGGAGGAGACAGGGGAAGGACTGAAGAAGTTAAAGTAGTTTATAACCCCACAGGAAGAACAAAATTATCAACCAACCAGGAACCCCCCACACTCAGAGCTCACAACCAAAGAGTACACATGAAAGGACCCATGGCTCCAGCTGCATATGTAGCAGAGAATGGCCTTATCTGGCATCAATGGGAGGGGAGGCCCTTGGTCCAGTGAAGGCTCAATGCTCCAATGTAGGGGAATGCCAGGGCAGTGAACCTGGAGTAGGTGGGTGGGGGGAACCCTAATAGAAACAGGGGTAATGGGGAGGGGAGAGGAGGTTTGCAGAGGGGAACTTGGAAAGGGGATAATATTTGAAATGTAAAAACATAAAATAACCAACAAGAAAAAAGAAAAAAAAAGATGCTTCTATTCGACCTCTTCCTGGTTTTAGCAGTCTCACACTTAGAAATCTCACTATGTACTCTTATGTCACTCTCAGCCTAGTCAAGCTCTCACTCCATTTGTTTCCATAAGATAAATCCTCTAATAAAGCCATCACATACATAAATCTCTATGTCAGATTTGTGCCAGTTTTGAACTATTGTATTACATTATTTTTGCATTTATAATCATATACACGTGTGTGTGTGTGTGTGTGTGTGTGTGTGTGTTCTGCAAAGGTAGAGAAAAAATTTTACATGTCATTGACTTTTATCAAAAAATTAGATATATGTATAATTACAAATGCACTGGTATTCTCCTAGAGTATATAGTATAGCTATATGCTGCCGTGTTCACTTTAGAGATAACTTACTATTGTAATAAGGAGTTGTTACAGAAGGGGCATCATAGTGTACATCATGTACTCTAATGCACTGATTTCCATAACACGTACTCCATCTTCTTCTAAATAACAGAATACCCATTCCCCAATATAAGCATTCCATTTGTTTCACTTTTAACGACTCTTCGTGACTTTCACATAATGTACCCCAAATACTCTCGTTTTCACATCCTTTTTTATCCACATTCTGTACTTGTAACCTCCACACAAAATGAAAATCAAATCTCATTTTAGGGTGTCATGGTACATCCCATTGTAGACTCCTTGTCCACATATCTTTACTTTTAAATGGTGATTGCAATGATTCATTTGTCTGTTTCAAAGCCTCTGGCTACTGCTCTTCCATCAGTACTAGATCCATACTGAAATACCCCTCTCCCAGATATCTTGTTGCTCTGTGTCATGGAGAATCAGCAGCTTTGGGGTTGCACTGGCTCTTTCTTGCACTCATAAAAGTTCATGGATGAGGTAGAGGTTGGCCTGGGCCAACTCAAAGCCCTGGATATAGGCCTAGGTAGTAGTTAAGTTAATTAGCCTGCCAGGTCTACCCCACCCACACCATTAGGGTAAGCTCTCTAGCACTACTCCAAGCTCACCCAATGCTGCAGCAAACTCAATTTGTGGCCAACTCACCTATACCCATGCCGTCTGAGCTGGCTCTACTGTTCTGCAACTGCAAGAGGGTGGGGCACAGTTCTCAACCTTGCTATAGCAAGGGAAGGATGTGGCTTGTCTTGCCCAAGCTTCTGACATCAGAGCCAACTCTACTATATGTCCCAGGCTATATGCAAGTACAGCTTTCTAAAGTACAGCAGGCAGTGAGGTATAGGGCCAGCTCTTCATAGTTCACAGATCTCTACAGGGTCCTGCCAAGACAAGTTATACCTACATTGACTTTACTTTAATATGAATCATGGATACCAACACAGATCCTGACTTTCACATGTCCATGGACCCCAGACACAGCCCTCAGTGGCAGTAAGAGCTAGGATCTCACCATGACCTCAGATTGCAGGGCAAGCTACTCACAACAGAATTTTCCTCTCCACCTTCAAATCTTCATAATGCTCAAACTGTTCTACATGTGGTAAGGGGTATCTGGGTGTCTTCCACATACCTAAATTCTATGGCATGACAGAGTGCCAGCCTCTTGATATCTTCCCCTCTCTTTAACCCTAAAACCCTTTAGGGTTTAAAATTTAAAAATATTCTAATTAAGGAATCTAATTATGGGTTGGTAATCAATAATGAATATTAAATTCACAATTTTATTTTCTTTTATATATATACATACATACATATATATAGATAGATAGATAGATAGATAGATAGATAGATAGATAGATAGATATAGTAGTTTTTTAAACCTATACTGGTGACTTTCATTCCAGCATATTTATACCTTTATTAACAAGTGGTAGATAAAATGACCCTGAAACAATAATTTTAAAATATTACTAATATTCCCATGATGTGGAAAGAACCCCACTTCAACTCATGTCGTACATTGTAAACAGATATGAAGTTAATTCACACATAACTTAGAGCATTTGTTTCATAATCCCCCAAACAATTAAATTTCACTTTAGATTATCAATAACAGTCCCTCTCCTTTTGCTAACTTAATTGAAAATGTTTTCATTTCACGTAATACTCTAATTCTCGAAGACTCTATATCAAAGTCTTCATTATCCTCGCATATGAGGTCCATCCATGTTGATGAAAGAAGATCACGGACTATACACAGGTAGGCACAGAGGACTGCTGGCCAGTGAATCTCTAATTATTCCTAAGGTCATCAGGGTTTCCAGTCTTCTAGAGGAGACTGCTGCTTTGCTTTTTAAATAATCATAAGATTATTCAAAGGGCACCCTGGGATGCTATTAGTGTAATTCGCAAAGCCACAAATTAGCATAAAATTCTGATTAATCTATTCAGCAATTGTTCATTATATTTTGCACTCTAGAACTAAAGTTGATGAAAAACTACTTTAAAAGACCTCCACTATCTGTAACTCAAATTAGTGAAAGACAATATACTGAAATGAAGAAAGTTCATTGTGATAATTATTGACTCACAATGACAAATATTGTGTCCTTTGAGCCTAAACATGAGAACAATTAACCATGCTTTAAATAATTTGTGCGGCTACCTGTGGAAAGATGTCAGCCTAGGGTTTGTATTTTTATGGATGTATTTGTATTTTGAACATTTGCATTGTATTGTTATGGATGAAAACACGGGAACTAAAAATTAGCAATGGTTGTTTGTAGTAACATAACTGTACATGTGGAATAAAGTCAATTCTAAACTAACAAGAAGCCCACTGCAGCTAGGCTATCAATAAGACTGGTGGGTTGATGGGGCAATTTAAACTGTACAGTGCATCATATCTAGAAAGATTTCCCATGTAGTTATAAGAAATTTGCAATTTTCCCTATTAAGAGAATGAGCAAAATTAACAACAATTTAGTCAGGAGCCCTTGAATTGCTGAGTTGTTTTCTCTAGGTTTTATGTTTTTACTTGTTAATATGAAAAATAATTTCTATTTTCTTAATAGCTGAATAGATCAATCAGCAAAATTATGGAATCTATAATGTTCTAAAAACAGAAAAAAATGTATTTCTCCATAATTTTCTGACAAATTGTTTATAGAGTTCTTTTAAAATTGCCCTTTTAATCTAATCATGTAGTAAAAGCATTCAAATAATATAGGCATACGCTTTCTATGACATGTGCTATTCAGAAATGCAAAACCTTGATAGACAAGTAAGGGGGTAGAAGAGGGAGAAAGGGAGGGGGAAAGGGAGGGGGAAAAGGAGAGGACAAAGGGAGAGGCAAGAATAAAGTACTATTGTTGGGGGTGACAGGGAGTGGGGACAGTGAGCGTGATGTAAAGTGAGTAAATTTTTAAAAATGAGAAAAAATGGTAAGCAACCACTTTCTGAAAAGGGACTGCGAACAGAGCTGATCAACAATAGCTTGCACTTTACCAGCTAGATAAGGCTACCTTGTGAACTATGCATAAGGTTGGTCTCTGTGGCTTCACATGGTAAAATAGAGTAAAATCTCCTAAGGCAATCAGCTTTTCTTCAAGATTTTATATCAAGATAAATCTGGGCTGCCATACACCTCTTCTTCTGCTTTAGAAATGTAGAGGGAGAATGATCAGAAGTTCAAGCTCATCCTTTTCTACATGAAAACACTAAGGCCATTCTGTGCTACCTGAGACTCTGACTCCAATGAAAACCAAAACAAATGTCTTAGCTCGCTCATGAAAGCAGGGCCTCTTGGCTCATCCACTTCCAAAGAGAACTTCTGTCAATACTATTACACTGGAGATTAAATTTCAAAGTGGGCTTGGGAGGGAACAAAAGTATCTGAGCACTTATTTCCTCCTCTTAATTCATTTTCTTATCGGAGTCAGCTTTGAAGGTTGAAATTATTTGTCTTCTGTGTTCAGCTGAGCCTGTGTCAACTTCTCCTGGGTCACAAACCCCAGTGGAATCATGTTTTGTAACTGACTTCAAAATTGCTCCAAAGAAATAACAAAATGTAATAGAAATAATAATTAAGGTATATGATGAATGATGGTAAAGCAAGGTCTAGAATACCTTTCCAATAAATCAAATCCAATTGTCTGAGAAACCGTCAATTGATTTCCAAAGTGATTGTACAAGTTTGCACTCCTACCAGCAATGGAGGAGTGCTGCCCTGTTACACTGAACTTTTAGGTAAAACAGGAAGGCGTGGATGAAGAAGATCCACATAATGTGAGGGAACAGTAAGAAATAAGGTATCACTTTTACCAGCTAAAAACTAACTGAATTTAAGTGTATAGTCTAAGTTGCCCACAGAAATATTTATGTTTATGATATTAAGCTTCAATATTTTCTGCCTTTTTTTTCCTAATATAGGTGATGTAAATTTGCTGAGTACAGTCTTCCATGGAGTTATTTGTAAATCTGATTCTCACACTTATACTACAAAATAATAAAAAAAAATTTTTGGAATGATTGAGTAAACAGTGACCCACAAAACTACATATTTCTGTTGGAAAAGATGAACCAGTCCTTTAATAGAATTGTAACTTTCTTTAATGTAAAGATACAAAATGTTTTTGAAAATGAAGGATTTTTACAAATAATCTCAAAGGAATGGTACTAATGTATTAACAAGCAAATAGCAGTGATTTTTTGGCAAATGGAGTAGAGAGATGGTCTAGACAGCAGAGGCTAGTTTCTGTTACTGTAACCCACATATGAACAGGCTAAACTCAGTGCAATGATAGCAATCAGCTGTAATCCTAGGATGCACAGTGCTCCTAAGTAGATGACTCAGCCTATTTTGTGAGCACCATTCCTATGACACATCATTTCCAAACAAGGAGTCAAACAAACAAAACTCCCCCAAAGAAAGAACAAATCCATTAGAACACCCACGGGGTTTAAAGAACAATATCTAAGGTGTTCTTCTGGTCTCCACATGAAAATGCTTACACTCAAACATTCACAGATATCATGTACTTGTCTACATACTTATACACATGAACCCGTGCAATGTAAGTAAATAATTTCCAAGTCAATCATGTCCAAATAAAAGTATTATATCATGAGTTGTCTCGATATATGTTACAATACTAATTATTCCTAAATCTGGTGAATAGTTGATTTGATATTGCTTTGCTTGCTATTTTGTGTTTAAGTGGACTGAAAACACATGTAGAAAGCCTTGAAATGGCTAAAGTCCTCCACATTCTTGAGCATACTTTCCCTGGGTTTGTTAAGGAATTACGATGTTATTCAGCTGAAAACAAGACAATGTTGATGTCTCTCAATTTATCAAAAGTTCATGATGGCTTGCGAACCATAAGGAGGCCTCTGGCAATTCACGTTTCTTCACTTTCTTCACTTCTGGTATATTTCAGGGCACAAACAAGTCAAGTGGGCTCCAGTGTTGAGAAATACAGTTCAGGTGAAAAGCAAGGTAAAAATAGATGCACATATCTGTTAGGAAATTCTGATATATTTATAGATATTCTAAATCCTCCCAAATTTTTTATTTTATTAAAAACTCATAGTATCTTTTTCTGACAAATTTTACTAAACGTCAGGGTCGGTTTGTATTGTAAAGTTCATGGGAAAATATGATGAGCAGGTACCTTGTTTTCAGCCTGCACAGAGCATTACAAAGTTCACATAAGCCTGGGATCTCATTAAAATAAAACTCGAGAAGCATCACAGCGATCAGTCTAAAACATACAATGTTTATTTTGTTCAAGAATCTGTTTTAAGAGCTTTAAAAATATCATCACATTTCCACTTTCCAACTGTCCTCACAGGTAGGAAATGAAATTGTTATCATTCCCACTTTCCAGATGGAGTAAGTTTATGTCACTTAGCTCCTGGGAAGTTAAGTCACTTGCCTAAGTCACGCAGATGGTAGAAATGGAGATGAAACTTAAGGCAGGGTGTCTAGACTCAAGCAAACATTTACCCACCACAATCTACTGACATCTCATATACTTTAGAATACCAAACACTTCATGTGGATATTGCGCTATTATATGCTGGATTATTTTTACATATCTATACCTCTCTTTCCTTTTTTCCTTATTTTGCTGTACCATTTATTTTGCTGTACCATTTCTTGACAAAGAATAGTTTGTTTAATTGTCTTTCTTGTCATCTGTAATGAGATAAGTTAATGTCAATAGGCAAATAGAAAGATGGATGGTTTCTCTACTCTTGTAGAATCTTTTTAAAAAGGGCCCTTGTCCTCCAAGTAGAGTAAAGTCATGTTCTTCTGAATTTGGGCTTAAGTAGCAAACTTGCGAAGTTTGCTCAGAGAAAACCTGACAGTAGAGGTATAATAATTTTTATTTGGTGAAAGCAGTACTGCATGTGCCCTCAAATAAACTCAGTGTTCACAATTTGTCTCACAGATGGATGGTATTAAGCATGTGTGCCATCTGGTGACTTCCTATTTTAGCTAATAATTTTTGTTAAGTAGGTTCTAAGTCTTCAAAATTATTATTTTCATGTGGCATCCTCTAAATTTGGGAGAACTGGGGCAAAGAATTAATTGCCCCTCCCTAATTATAGGCTGTGGCTTGGGTATAAAACAAAAAGAACAAACATCAGGCTCCAACAAAGTATTGAGTAAGCGGGGAAAGTGATGGGTGGTGAGCTCTGAATGGTCAAACTTTGGAACGTTCAGTGTTCAGCCCCATGAGAAGATCAACAGCGAGGAGATTATTCAGTTCTTCATCAATGACTGTAGTGGAACATGTAGAAGTACACAGATTTAATTTGCCTGAGAATCATCAAAGATTGCATGAGCATTAGTTATCTATTTACTTTATGTAAAAACGTGATTTTCTGCTTTTTTCATTAAATTAAAACTTTTAAGTAACTTTCTAATTCTTGTAAGAGCCGACCTACAGGGGTAAAAGATTTCATAGTTCTACAAAGTAGTTTGTGAAGAGTCACACACCTGACAAAGTGTTCGCACTATTCTGATGTTATGAAGTAAAAAATTTGTATTTGATTCAAGACATGACCCTTAAAACATGATATTTTGATATTTAATATTAATTCATTAATTTTAGAATAAAACCTAATCATACTTAAGGTTCACAAAAATATCCCATACAAAGAATATTATTTCAATTCTCAACTTTATAAAAGCTAACATTTGATTTTGAGCTCGTTATTCTTTACAGAATGGGTTATCTTGAACTAGTAGCATGAAAAAATGCAAGGATTCCTACAATAAGTATATTCTTTGAATTTTTAATATTTCAAGCTTCAGAGCATCATAAAATATAATACTAGCCTCACTCTGCCCTTTATTCTTTCAATGGTTAAATAAATAATAAGAAAAAGGGCACAGTTTGTATTAAGAATCAACGGAAAAGAAGAAGTCAAAATATCACTATTTGCAGATGACATGATAGTATATTTAAGTGATCCCAAAAGTTCCACCAGAGAACTACTAAAGCTGATAAACAACTTCAGCAAAGTGGCTGGGTATAAAATTAACTCAAATAAATCAGTTGGCTTCCTCTATACAAAAGAGAAACAAGCCGAGAAAGAAATTAGAGAAACGACACCCTTCATAATAGACCCAAATAATATAAAGTACCTCGGTGTGACTTTAACAAAGCAAGTAAAAGATCTGTACAATAAGAACTTCAAGACACTGAGGAAAGAAATTGAAGAAGACCTCAGAAGATGGAAAGATCTCCCATGCTCATGGATTGGCAGGATTAATATAGTAAAAATGGCCATTTTACCAAAAGCAATCTACAGATTCAATGCAATCCCCATCAAAATACCAATCCAATTTTTCAAAGAGTTAGACAGAACAATTTGCAAATTCATCTGGAATAACAAAAAACCCAGGATAGCTAAAGCTATCCTCAACAATAAAAGGACTTCAGGGGGAATCACTATCCCTGAACTCAAGCAGTATTACAGAGCAATAGTGATAAAAACTGCATGGTATTGGTACAGAGACAGACAGATAGACCAATGGAATAGAATTGAAGACCCAGAAATGAACCCACACACCTATGGTCACTTGATTTTTGACAAAGGAGCCAAAACCATCCAATGGAAAAAAGATAGCATTTTCAGCAAATGGTGCTGGTTCAACTGGAGGGCAACATGTAGAAGAATGCAGATCGATCCATGCTTATCACCCTGTACAAAGCTTAAGTCCAAGTGGATCAAGGACCTCCACATCAAACCAGACACACTCAAACTAATAGAAGAAAAACTAGGGAAGCATCTGGAACACATGGGCACTGGAAAAAATTTCCTGAACAAAACACCAATGGCTTATGCTCTAAGATCAAGAATCGACAAATGGGATCTCATAAAACTGCAAAGCTTCTGTAAGGCAAAGGACACTGTGGTTAGGACAAAACGGCAACCAACAGATTGGGAAAAGATCTTTACCAATCCTACAACAGATAGAGGCCTTATATCCAAAATATACAAAGAACTCAAGAAGTTAGACCGCAGGGAAACAAATAACCCTATTAAAAATGGGGTTCAGAGCTAAACAAAGAATTCACAGCTGAGGAATGCCGAATGGCTGAGAAACACCTAAAGAAATGTTCAACATCTTTAGTCATAAGGGAAATGCAAATCAAAACAACCCTGAGATTTCACCTCACACCAGTGAGAATGGCTAAGATCAAAAACTCAGGTGACAGCAGATGCTGGCGAGGATGTGGAGGAAGAGGAACACTCCTCCATTGTTGGTGGGATTGCAGACTGGTAAAACCATTCTGGAAATCAGTCTGGAGGGTCCTCAGAAAATTGGACATTGAACTGCCTGAGGATCCAGCTATACCTCTCTTGGGCATATACCCAAAAGATGCCTCAACATATAAAAGAGACACGTCCTCCACTATGTTCATCGCAGCCTTATTTATAATAGCCAGAAAATGGAAAGAACCCAGATGCCCTTCAACAGAGGAATGGATACAGAAAATGTGGTACATCTACACAATGGAATATTACTCAGCTATCAAAAACAACGAATTTATGAAATTTGTAGGCATATGGTTGGAACTGAAAAATATCATCCTGAGTGAGCTAACCCAATCACAGAAAGACATACATGGTATGCACACATTGATAAGTGGCTTTTAGCCCAAATGCTTGAATTACCCTAGATCCCTAGAACAAACGAAACTCAAGACGGATGATCAAACTGTGAATGCTTCACTCCTTCTTTAAATGAGGAAAAAGAATACCCTTGGCAGGGAAGGGAGTGGCAAAGATTAAAACAGAACACCAATTCGGAGCCTGCCCCACATGTGGCCCATACATATACAGCCACCCAATTAGACAAGATGGATGAAGCAAAGAAGTGCAGACCGACAGGAGCCGGATGTAGATCGCTCCTGAGAGACACAGCCAGAATACAGCAAATACAGAGGCGAATGCCAGCAGCAAACCACTGAACTGAGAATAGGTCCCCCGTTGAAGGAATCAGAGAAAGAACTGGAAGAGCTTGAAGGGGCTCGAGACCCCAAAAGTACAACAATGTCAAGCAACCAGAGCTTCCAGGGACTAAGCCACTACCTAAATACTATACATGGACTGACCCTGGACTCTGACCCCATAGGTAGCAATGAATATCCTAGTAAGAGCACCAGTGGAAGGGGAAGCCCTGGGTCCTGCTAAGACTGAACCCCCAGTGAACTAGACTATGGGGGGAGGGCGGCAATGGGGGGAGGGTTGGGAGGGGAACACCCATAAGGAAGGGGAGGGGAGAGGGGGATGTTTGCCCGGAAACCGGGAAAGGGAATAACACTTGAAATGTATATAAGAAATACTCAAGTTAATAAAAAAAAAGAATCAAATATTGAAATATAGACATCTGTGTAGTATATTTCTCAAGCTTTTATAAATATGTTTCTTTGAGTAAGTGACCACAGAATACCTAAGATCTCATTGTCAGAGAAAAAAGTCTATGTCTTATGTAAACTTATCCAATCAGGTTAAGTAGGCAACCTTTCATAGAGTGATTCATAGATATTTGTCCGTTTGCTAATCAGGGACCTTAGAGGTCATTTTCCTCAGACTCTCTAATAATCACCAAATAATTAAAGATCTCAGATTCCTATATTCAGCTAGATAGAATTTTTGTATATTTCATTTGTGTAGATGAATGTGAGACAAGACCTTTCTTTTACAAAATGAACTGTAAAGTCCTCCACTACAATGTAATTCCTATTTCTTTTAATTACATGGTACTTTTATTCAATTAAAACTCAAATGAAGAAAGGGCCAGCTCAGTTCTGATCTTTGGCTACACAACTTACAAACAGTAATTGACCCAGATGATTTTTTGAAAGCCTTTTACAATTACCACATAAAATATAAAAATCAAAAATAACAGGCAACATGTAATGTTTTTAAACATGTGGATACTGTGCAATAGTTAATTCAATTTAAACATATTGATCATGTGACTTCAACTGTGGTTTCCTCACATTGTAATTGGTATGAATGGGAGCCATCAATAGAGAGCATCTAATATACAGACTTCTAAGCTCCCTGCAGGTGCTCTTTCTACTTGATGAACAAGTCACAGATTTTCTATGCCCGACTTAACAATGGCAAATACCTTGCCTGTGTTCAAATAAATTCTAGGGCTCGAAGGGGAAGGAATGAGGAAAATCAGGGGTTGATTTACCATCGACTGCCAACCCTGCTGCAAGTGAAAAGGCCTTTGACAGAGCTACATCTCCTCAGCACTGCTGTAGATGGGCACCACATGCCATTTTAGCACCTCATTATCAGTAGTCAGAAAGGAGAACAGCATCAATAGAACAGGCCATTTTTATAGAGAACTTGGAAATATGCTCTCTTTAATGATATGCTTAAAGTGTAAATCAAGTTTAATTTTCTCTTCCTCTTGCTCCTTGAAGCAACTTTGGAACTCAAACAGTGAGCTGTTTTCTTCTTGAAATGATATTAAATTAATTTTCAGAGCATGTATAGTAATTTAGAAACCATAGAGTTCCGAGTTAAAGAATGAATTCAGAAATTTTCAAGTAGCTTAACATTTGAGGGCAAGGAACCTGGCTTAATAAAATTTACATGGTTGTATGGATGTATAATTGTCACAATAGAAATTCATCAAGCCAAGGTTAAACTGTGTATGTGTCTGTATTAAGTGAAGATTAACTGACAGTGATTTAATTGATATCTCCCATTGAAAACACTTCCATAAAACTAAATTGGAGATAAAGAAATAAAGGCAACAACGAGAAAACAAAATTAAATATAAAATGCTTCCTAGCCAAATAATAATATAGAGAATAATAAATGGTCAGATGTTTGTGTTAAATGAAAGACCAGACTTAACTTTTGATGGAGAAGAATAACTATGACCAAGTGTTTTCTTAAAACACTTTCCTCAAAACAAAACAAAACAAATAGGACACACTGAAAAAAAAAAGAAATGATCAATAGTTAGGACACATTTGCCAGTCATGACCCAGGAGGATCATGATCTCTCCCAGTATTTTTGCCTATTTCCACATGCAGAAACTGCTTCGATTGACTTGACCAGACAAAACAGATCATTGATTTTCTTTGCCAAGCTCATTCTGGACTGCAGTATCCTGTACCCCTGCTGCTTCTACTATTTTGAATCAAGTATAAAGGAGAAACAGATAGGTAGAAGCAAGAATCACAGTTTATGTGGATATGCCATTTAGTGAGTCATGTAGATCATCCCTTTGATATAAGAAATAAACCCACTGGATGCTGAAAAACTGTTATTAGCATCACAGCAAAATGAGATACCTCCTTTCGGGTTTACAGCCGCATGAGAACAATACGAACGAATCAGAGATCCCAGGGACTAAACCACTACCCAAAGACTACACATGGACTGACCCATGTCTCCAGCTACATGTGTAGAAGAGGATGGCCTTGTTGGGTACCAATGGGAGGAGAAGCCCTTGGTCCTGTCAAGGTTGGATGACCCCCCCCCAATTTAGGGGAAAGTCAGTGTGGGGAGGTGGGAATAGGAGTGGTTGAGGAGGGGGAACACCCTTATAGAAGAAGGGGAGGTGGATGGGATAGGGGACTTATGGCCAGGAAACTGTAAAACAGAATAACATTTGAAGTATAAATAAAAAAATATCCAATTAAAAAAAAGACAAATTTTCATGTTCCAGAAAGCCAATTAACCACCCACATAATTATATAAAAAAATAAAACAATTTTACTTTTGGGGGAATATTATTGGGTATGCTCTTTTTTTTTTTTTCGGTTCTTTTTTTCGGAGCTGGGGACCAAACCCAGGGCCTTGCGCTTCCTAGGCAAGCGCTCTACCACTGAGCTAAATCCCCAACCCCGGGTATGCTCTTTCTAATCAACCATCTTATAGTAATATAATATATATATAATATTATATTTATACCTGCATGTATATATATATACATATATATCATATATATGGTTATATATCCTTACCTGCATGTCAATGTTTATTTTCTTAATACAGACATTAATTATTTAACATTTCAGTTGAGGAACTAGGATACATGGACCTTGCCAGAATTGCTGTATTTCTGTTACTTTCTTCTATTTCTTTGATCAAGTTGCATTTATAGTAAAGTTATAGGAGCATAACAAGCCTTTACTTATATTGTGCGCAAAGTAGCATCTGCTTAAACCACTACCATATCTATAACTCAGTATGAAAAAAGGTACTAGTAAGATAAATTATTGGCTCAAACTCTTTGCAACTTTTTTTCTTTTTTATTGGATTTTTTTAAATTTCAAATGGTATTCCCTTTCCCAGTTTCCTGCACACAAGCCCCCTATCCCATCCCCTTCCCTTTCTTCTATAAGGGTGTTCCCTTCCCCATCCATTCCCCCTTCCTGCCCCACCCATGACATTTCTGTGCACTGGGGGTCCAATCTTGGCAAGACCAAGGGCTTCTCCTTCCATTGGTGCCTAAGAAGGCCTTCAAATGCTACATATGCAGTTGGAGCCATGGGTCTGTCCATGTATAGTCTTCAGGTAGTGGTTTAGTCCCTGGACACTCTGGTTGGTTGGCATTGTTTTTCTTACGGGGTTGCAAGACCCTTCAGCTCTTTCAATCCTTTCTCTAAGTCCTCCAACGGGAGTCCCGTTCTCAGTTATATGGATTGTTGCTAGTATTCACCACTGTATTTGACATGCTCTGGCTGTGTCTCTCAGGAGACATGTATAACCTGTTCCTGTCAGCATGTACTTCTTAGGTTCATCAATCTTATCTAGTTTTGGTGGCTGTTTATATATTGGCCACGTGTGGACAGGTTCTGAATGGCTGTTCCTTCAGTCTCTGCTCCAAACTTTGTCTCCATATTCCCCTCCTATGAATATATTTGTTCCCCCTTTTAAGAAGGAGTAAAGCATCTCACTTTGTTCATCCTTCCTCTTGAGCTTCATGAGCTAATTTTTTAAAATTTATATTGATAGAAATTTTTATAATAAAATTAGAATTCTAAAACATGTATTATATTGCCTTTTGTTTTATTTTATTACTATAAAATTCATTTAATTTAATTTAATTTTTGATTTTTGTTATTTTATTTATTAATATCCCATCATAGCCCCACCTCACCCCCACAGGTCCGAAGCCTTATGCCTTCAGTTTTTAATCACAGGTAATTACATATGTAGGAGAGTCAAAATGTCAAGAGAATAAACTTTGGAAATGGACTAACTTAAAAACACCTTGGGGTGTGCATAGAATGCAATCACAACCTATAAAACAAGTCTGGATGATCTACACCAGGACACCGAAGAAGTGAGTCTCTCACTGCCACCAGAAGAGGTGCTCTTACACATTTACTATTCTCAATTCCCAAAGTCCTTCAAAAGGCACATTTTAAGAGCAAGAACACAGGTGGGAAAGAGACCTCACCGCCTGGTCAGGTGGGCACTCCTGAGGCTGCAGAGCGGAAGAGACCACCAACACCGCCTACCCCTGCCCACATCCCTGGCCCAAGAGGAAACTGTATAAGGCCTCTGGGCTCCCGTGGGGGAGGGCCCAGGAGCAGCAGGACCCCTGCCTGAGACACCGCTAGAAACTGAGGGAAACAGACCGGGTAAACAGTTCTCTGCACCCAAATCCCGTGGGAGGGAGAGCTAAACCTTCAGAGAGGCAGACAAGCCTGGGAAACCAGAAGAGACTGCTCTCTGCACACACATCTCGGACGCCAGAAGAAAACACCAAAGGCCATCTGGAACCCTGGTGCACTGAAGCTCCCGGAAGGGGCTGCGCATATCTTCCTGGTTGCTGCCTCTGCAGAGAGCCCGTGGGCAGCACCCCACGAGCGAACTTGAACCTCGGGACCACAGGTAAGACCAACTTTTCTGATGCAAGAAAGCTGCCTGGTTAACTCAAGACACAGGCCCACAGGAACAGCTGAAGACCTGTAGAGAGGAAAAACTACACGCCCGAAAGCAGAACACTCTGTCCCCATAACTGACAGAAAGAGAGGAAAACAGGTCTACAGCACTCCGGACACACAGGCTTATAGGACAGTCTAGCCACTGTCAGAAATAGCAGAACAAAGTAACACTAGAGATAAATTGATGGCGAGAGGCAAGCGCAGGAACCCAAGCAACAGAAACCAAGACTGCATGGCATCATCGGAGCCCAATTCTCCCACCAAAACAAACATGGAATATCCAAACACACCAGAAAAGCAAGATCTAGTTTCAAAATCATATTTGATCATGATGCTGGAGGACTTCAAGAAAGACGTGAAGAACTCCCTTAGGGAAACACAGGAAAACATTAATAAACAAGTAGAAGCCTACAGAGAGGAATCGCAAAAATGCCTGAAAGAATTCCAGGAAAACATAAATAAACAAGTAGAAGCCCATAGAGAGGAGACACAAAAATCCCTGAAAAAATATCAGGAAATCATAAATAAACAAGTAGAAGCCCATAGAGAGGAGACACAAAAATCCCTGAAAGAATTCCAGGAAAACACAATCAAACAGTTGAAGGAATTAAAAATGGAAATAGAAGCAATCAAGAAAGAACACATGGAAACAACCCTGGATATAGAAAACCAAAAGAAGAGACAAGGAGCTGTAGATACAAGCTTCACCAACAGAATACAAGAGATGGAAGAGAGAATCTCAGGAGCAGAAGATTCCATAGAAATCATTGACTCAACTGTCAAAGATAATATAAAGCAGAAAAAGCTACTGGTCCAAAACATACAGGAAATCCAGGACTCAATGAGAAGATCAAACCTAAGGATAAAAGTATAGAAGAGAGTGAAGACTCCCAGCTCAAAGGACCAGTAAATATCTTCAACAAAATCATAGAAGAAAACTTCCCTAACCTAAAAAAAGAGATACCCATAGGCATACAAGAAGCCTACAGAACTCCAAATAGATTGGACCAGAAAAGAAACACCTCCCGTCACATAACTGTCAAAACACCAAACGCACAAAATAAAGAAAGAATATTAAAAGCAGTAAGGGAAAAAGGTCAAGTAACATATAAAGGCAGACCTATCAGAATCACACCAGACTTTTCGCCAGAAACTATGAAGGACAGAAGATCCTGGACAGATGTCATACAGACCCTAAGAGAACACAAATGCCAGCCCAGGTTACTGTATCCTGCAAAACTCTCAATGAACATAGATGGAGAAACCAAGATATTCCATGACAAAACCAAATTTACACAATATCTTTCTACAAATCCAGCACTACAAAGGATAATAAATGGTAAAGCCCAACATAAGGAGGCAAGCTATACCCTAGAAGAAGCAAGAAACTAATCGTCTTGGCAACAAAACAAAGAGAATGAAAGCACACAATCATAACCCCACATCCAAATATGAATGTAACGGGAAGCAATAATCACTATTCCTTAATATCTCTCAACATCAATGGCCTCAACTCCCCCAAAAAAAGACATAGATTAACAAACTGGATACGCAACGAGGACCCTGCATTCTGCTGCCTACAGGAAACACACCTCAGAGACAAAGAGAGACATTACCTCAGAGTGAAAGGCTGGAAAACAATTTTCCAAGCAAATGGTCAGAAGAAGCAAGCTGGAGTAGCCATTCTAATATCAAATAAAATCAATTTTCAACTAAAAGTCATCAAAAAAGATAAGGAAGGACACTTCATATTCATCAAAGGAAAAATCCACCAAGATGAACTCTCAATCCTAAATATCTATGCCCCAAATAAAAGGGCTCCTACATATGTAAAAGAAACCTTACTAAAGCTCAAAACACACATTGAACCTCACACAATAATAGTGGGAGATTTCAACACCCCACTCTCATCAATGGACAGATCATGGAAACAGAAATTAAACAGAGATGTAGACAGACTAAGAGAAGTCATGAGCCAAATGGACTTAACGGATATTTATAGAACATTCTATCCTAAAGCAAAAGGATATACCTTCTTCTCAGCTCCTCATGGTACTTTCTCCAAAACTGACCATATAATTGGTCAAAAAACGGGCCTCAACAGGTACAGAAAGATAGAAATAATCCCATGCGTGCTATCGGACCACCACGGCCTAAAACAGGTCTTCAATAACAATAAGGGAAGAATGCCCACATATACGTGGAAATTGAACAATGCTCTACTCAATGATAACCTGGTCAAGGAAGAAATAAAGAAAGAAATTAAAAACTTTTTAGAATTTAATGAAAATGAAGTTACAACATACAAAAACTTATGGGACACAATGAAAGCTGTGCTAAGAGGAAAACTCATAGCCCTGAGTGCCTGCAGAAAGAAACAGGAAAGAGCAAATGTCAGCAGCTTGACAGCACACCTAAAAGCTCTCGAACAAAAAGAAGCAAATACACCCAGGAGGAGTAGAAGGCAGGAAATAATCAAACTCAGAGCTGAAATCAACCAAGTCGAAACAAAAAGGACCATAGAAAGAATCAACAGAACCAAAAGTTGGTTCTTTGAGAAAATCAACAAGATAGATAAACCCTTAGCCAGACTAACGAGAGGACACAGAGAGTGCGTCCAAATTAACAAAATCAGAAATGAAAAGGGAGACATAACAACAGATTCAGAGGAAATTCAAAAAATCATCAGATCTTACTATAAAAAACTATATTCAACAAAACTAGAAAATCTTCAGGAAATGGACAATTTCCTAGACAGATACCAGGTACCGAAGTTAAATCAGGAACAGATAAACCAGTTAAACAACCCCATAACTCCTAAGGAAATAGAAGCAGTCATTAAAGGTCTCCCAACCAAAAAGAGCCTAGGTCCAGATGGGTTTAGTGCAGAATTCTATCAAACCTTCATAGAAGACCTCATACCAATATTATCCAAACTATTCCACAAAATTGAAACAGATGGATCACTACCGAATACCTTCTACGAAGCCACAATTACTCTTATACCTAAACCACACAAAGACACAACAAAGGAAGAGAACTTCAGACCAATTTCCCTTATGAATATCGACGCAAAAATACTCAACAAAATTCTGGCAAACCGAATCCAAGAGCACATCAAAACAATCATCCACCATGACCAAGTATGCTTCATCCCAGGCATGCAGAGATGGTTTAATATACGGAAAACCATCAACGTGATCCATTATATAAACAAACTGAAAGAACAAAACCACATGATCATTTCATTAGACGCTGAGAAAGCATTTGACAAAATTCAACAACCCTTCATGATAAAAGACCTGGAAAGAATAGGAATTCAAGGCCCATACCTGAACATAGTAAAAGCCATATACAGCAAACCAGTTGCTAACATTAAACTAAATGGACAGAAACTTGAAGCAATCCCACTAAAATCAGGGACTAGACAAGGCTGCCCACTCTCTCGCTACTTATTCAATATAGTTCTTGAAGTTCTAGCCAGAGCAATCAGACAACAAAAGGAGGTCAAGGGGATACAGATCGGAAAAGAAGAAGTCAAAATATCACTATTTGCAGATGATATGATAGTATATTTAAGTGATCCCAAAAGTTCCACCAGAGAACTACTAAAGCTAATAAACAACTTCAGCAAAGTGGCTGGGTATAAAATTAACTCAAATAAATCAGTTGCCTTCCACTATACAAATGAGAAACAAGCCGAGAAAGAAATTAGGGAAACGACACCCTTCATAATAGACCCAAATAATATAAAGTACCTCGGTGTGACTTTAACCAAGCAAGTAAAAGATCTGTACAATAAGAACTTCAAGACACTGAAGAAGGAAATTGAAGAAGACCTCAGAAGATGGAAAGATCTCCCATGCTCATGGATTGGCAGGATTAATATAGTAAAAATGGACATTTTACCAAAAGCGATCTACAGATTCAATGCAATCCCCATCAAAATACCAATCCAATTCTTCAAAGAGTTAGACAGAACAATTTGCAAATTCATCTGGAATAACAAAAAACCCAGGATAGCTAAAGCTATCCTTAACAATAAAAGGACTTCAGGGGGAATCACTATCACTGAACTCAAGCTGTATTACAGAGCAATAGTGATAAAAACTGCATGGTATTGGTACAGAGACAGACAGATAGACCAATGGAATAGAATTGAAGACCCATAAATGAACTCACACACCTATGGGCACTTGATTTTTGACAAAGGAGCCAAAACCATCAAATGGAAAAAAGATAGCATTTTCAGCAAATGGTGCTGGTTCAACTGGAGGTCAACCTGTAGAAGAATGCAGATCGATCCATGCTTATCACCCTGTACAAAGCTTAAGTCCAAGTGGATCAAGGACCTCCACATCAAACCAGACACACTCAAACTAATAGAAGAAAAACTAGGGAAGCATCTGGAACACATGGGCACTGGAAAAAATTTCCTGAACAAAACACCAATGGCTTATGCTCTAAGATCAAGAATCGACAAATGGAATCTCATAAAACTGCAAAGCTTCTGTAAGGCAAAGGACACTGTGGTTAGGACAAAACGGCAACCAACAGATTGGGAAAAGATCTTTACCAATCCTACAACAGATAGAGGCCTTATATCCAAAATATACAAAGAACTCAAGAAGTTAGACCGCAGGGAAACAAATAACCCTATTAAAAATGGGGTTCAGAGCTAAACAAAGAATTCACAGCTGAGGAATGCCGAATGGCTGAGAAACACCTAAAGAAATGTTCAACATCTTTAGTCATAAGGGAAATGCAAATCAAAACAACCCTGAGATTTCACCTCACACCAGTGAGAATGGCTAAGATCAAAAACTCAGGTGACAGCAGATGCTGGCGAGGATGTGGAGGAAGAGGAACACTCCTCCATTGTTGGTGGGATTGCAGACTGGTAAAACCATTCTGGAAATCAGTCTGGAGTTTCCTCAGAAAATTGGACATTGAACTGCCTGAGGATCCAGCTATACCTCTCTTGGGCATATACCCAAAAGATGCCTCAACATATAAAAGAGACACGTCCTCCACTATGTTCATCGCAGCCTTATTTATAATAGCCAGAAAATGGAAAGAACCCAGATGCCCTTCAACAGAGGAATGGATACAGAAAATGTGGTACATCTACACAATGGAATACTACTCAGCTATCAAAAACAACGAGTTTATGAAATTCGTAGGCAAATGGTTGGAACTGGAAAACATCATCCTGAGTGAGCTAACCCAATCACAGAAAGGCATACATGGTATGCACTCACTGATAAATCGCTATTAGCCCAAATGCTTGAGTAACCCTAGATGCCTAGAACAAATGAAACTCAAGACGGATGATCAAAATGTGAATGCTTCACTCCTTCTTTAAAAGGGGAACAAGAATACCCTTGGCAGGGAAGAGAGAGGCAAAGATTAAAACAGAGACTGAAGGAACACCCATTCAGAGCCTGCCCCACATGTGGCCCATACATATACAGCCACCCAATTAGACAAGATGGATGAAGCAAAGAAGTGCAGACTGACAGGAGCCGGATGTTGATCGCTCCTGAGAGACACAGCCAGAATACAGCAAATACAGAGGCGAATGCCAGCAGCAAACCACTGAACTGAGAATAGGACCCCCGTTGAAGGAATCAGAGAAAGAACTGGAAGAGCTTGAAGGGCCTCGAGACCCCATATGTACAACAATGCCAAGCAACCATAGCTTCCAGGGACTAAGCCACTACCTAAAGACTATACATGGACTGACCCTGGACTCTGACCTCATAGGTAGCAATGAATATCCTAGTAAGAGCATTAGTGGAAGGGGAAGCCCTGAGTCCTTCTAAGACTGAACCCCAAGTGAACTAGACTGGTGGGGGGAGGATGGCAATGGGGTTAGGGTTGGGAGGGGAACACCCATAAGGAAGGGGAGGGGGGAGGGGGATGTTTGCCCGGATACCGGGAAAGGGAGTAACACTCGAAATTTATATAAGAAATACTCAAGTGAATAAAAAAAAAGAGCAAGAACACAAGTTTATTCCTGAAAACTATGTTGAGCAACTTTAATTTCACAAGAATGTGAATCTTTGAAAGTGATGATGAAGGGGGTGGAGGGTTAGAGAGAAAGAAAATAAAATGTTCAGGAAAACAATAGAAATAATTCATCTGTGTTTTACCTACATCCTGAATTTTAGCCAGACAAACATTGTGGCTAATTGTCCTTCCTCGTGATTTACATTAAAAAGTGAGGATATTTAATATCACTGGGTTTGTTGAAAATATTTTCTGGGACTTTGAGCTGGGATTCTTCTTCTTCTTCTTCTTCTTCTTCTTCTTCTTCTTCTTCTTCTTCTTCTTCTTCTTCTTCTTCTTCTTCTTCTTCTTCTTCTTCTTCTTCTTCTCCTTCTCCTTCTCCTTCTCCTTCTCCTTCTCCTTCTCCTTCTCCTTCTCCTTCTCCTTCTCCTCCTCCTCCTCCTCCTTCTCCTTCTCCTTCTCCTCCCCCTCCTCGTCATCCTCCTCCTTCTTCTTCTTTTGCTATTATTGTTAAGTTGGAGCTTTTCATTGTTTTACATATTTCCTTGATATTTTTTGTGAGGAATGTTTTTTTAGATTTAACATTTTTAACGCATGTTTTCATTTCTTTTTTTTTAACTTAGAGAATACTTTATTAGTTTTTGTAATCAAACCCACGTATATAAGACCTTACATATTTAATACAGTGTGTTACCCCTGTACAAATGGAAAAAACTTAAGTTCAACATTTCTAGACCAATATGGCTGTTAATTTCTGTACAGTGCCAACTCAACACAGTAAACGGGGATACTTTTTTCGAAAGTTGACAGCACAGGTAAAGTTTCAAAAATTTCAAATTATATATCTGTATATATATATTTATATTTATATAAAAAGACCAATAATAGCAGTGTGTTATGCATCAACAGCAGCAACAGCTTTTCCAGGTTCTGCAGTCATCTGAACAAAACTGTAGAGACATCCAGCACACTCCATTAAAAAAAAAAAAGTAAAAAAACAAAACCCGAGAAAACAGCACAGTTCTGTTACTCTTGTGGTACCTGGCACCATTTTTTTTAAAATTAGCTTCTCAATCATCATCTGGAAAGAAAACATTCTGAGCAACATCATTAAAAACAGCTCTGATAAAGCACGGTCACTACTACGTATCATAAAGCAGGTACAAGCTATTTTACATCCACAGAGGTATGATACAGTACTGTCCTACATCTATAATACTAGAGGATACAATTTAAAAGGCATTATTTGAGACTTGATTCTACTTTTCCAGCAGAGGGCCCAAAGGATGGTGTGACACAGCTTTGTAAAGAAACATACTCTAGACAGGATTTCCTTTCACTAGTGGCACACTTCTAAGGATTCATTCTCTCCATGAATGCCAGCTAAAACCGTTATTAAAAAAATGAAATATCCCTAGAACAAAACCGTATAACCACCGGATTCACATGAAGATGACCTAGTGGAGACAAGCTGGACCTCACCTTACCAACAAGCTATCAAATCTGTTATGTTTAAACAGTGAGACCTCCAAGGAAGGAGATGCCAAGTAGTGCTTCAAAGCTTCGGACCACAATCAAACACAGCATCCTTTTCAACAGAAGCAGAAGCTCATCTGAATATGCTCATGGATGCTGACATCAACATTTAATCATCTCCTCACTCATCCAGGAAGAGGGGGAGATCAGTTACTACTGTACTTTATTGTGTTCAACCAGATCACCATGTTACAAAAATAGCAAGCTGCCATAATAAAAAATAAGGCTCCTCTATCCAGCACCAGATAGCATCATTTTACTTTCAAGCCTAGAAATTGCACACTTGTATATAAACCAATCGAAGATGAGGATTGAGAGTTCATCTTGGTGGATTTTTCCTTTGATGAATATGAAGTGTCCTTCCTTATCTTTTTTGATGACTTTTAATTGAAAATTGATTTTATTTGATATTAGAATGGCTACTCCAGCTTGCTTCTTCTGACCATTTGCTTGGAAAGTTGTTTTCCAGCCTTTCACTCTGAGGTAGTGTCTGTCTTTGTCTCTGAGGTGAGTTTCCTGTAGGCAGCAGAATGCAGGGTCCTCATTGCGTATCCACTTTGTTAATCTATGTCCTTTTATTGGGGAGTTGAGGCCATTGATGTTGAGAGATATTAAGGAATAGTGATTATTGCTTCCTGTTATATTCATATTTGGATGTGAGGTTATGTTTGTGTGCTTTCATTCTCTTTGTTTTGTTGCCAAGACGATTAGTTTCTTGCTTCTTCTAGGGTATAGCTTGCCTCCTTATGTTGGGCTTTACCCTTTATTATCCTTTGTAGTGCTGGATTTGTAGAAAGATATTGTGTAAATTTGGTTTTGTCATGGAATATCTTGGTTTCTCCATTTATGTTAATTGAGAGTTTTGCAGGATACAGTAACCTGGGCTGGCATTTGTGTTCTCTTAGGGTCTCTATGACATCTGTCCAGGATCTTCTGGCCTTCATAGTTTCTGGCGAAAAGTCTGGTGTGATTCTGATAGGTCTCCCTTTATATGTTACTTGACCTTTTTCCCTTACTGCTTTTAATATTCTTTCTTTATTTTGTGCATTTGGTGTTTTGACAATTATGTGACGGGAGGTGTTTCTTTTCTGGTCCAATCTATTTGGAGTTCTGTAGGCTTCTTGTATGCCTATGGGTATCTCTTTTTTTAGGTTAGGGAAGTTTTCTTCTATGATTTTGTTGAAGATATTTACTGGTCCTTTGAGCTGGGAGTCTTCACTCTCTTCTATACCTATTATCCTTAGGTTTGATCTTCTCATTGAGTCCTGGATTTCCTGTATGTTTTGGACCAGTAGCTTTTTCCACTTTACATTATCTTTGACAGTTGAGTCAATGATTTCTATGGAATCTTCTGCTCCCGAGATTCTCTCTTCCATCTCTTGTATTCTGTTGGTGAAGCTTGTATCTACAGCTCCTTGTTTTTTCTTTTGATTTTCTATGTCCAGGGTTGTTTCCATGTGTTCTTTCTTGATTGCTTCTATTTCCATTTTTAATTCCTTCAACTGTTTGATTGTGTTTTCCTGGAATTCTTTCAGGGATTTTTGCGATTCCTCTCTGTAGGCTTCTACTTGTTCTCTAAGGGAGTTCTTTATGTCTTTCTTGAAGTCCTCCAGCATCATGATCAAATATGATTTTGAAACTAGATCTTGCTTTTCTGCTGTGTTTGGATATTCCGTGTTTGCTTTGGTGGGAGAATTGGGCTCCGATGATGCCATTGTAGTCTTGGTTTCTGTTGCTTGGGTTCCTGCGCTTGCCTCTCGCCATCAGATTATCTCTAGTGTTACTTTGTTCTGCTATTTCTGACCGTGGCTAGACTGTCCTATAAGCCTGTGTGTCAGGAGTGCTGTAGACCCGTTTTCCTGTTTTCTTTCAGCCAGTTATGGGGACAGAGTGTTCTGCTTTCGGGCGTGTAGTTTTTCCTCTCTACAGGTCTTCAGCTGTTCCTGTGGGCCTGTGTCTTGAGTTCACCAGGCAGGTTTCTTGCAGGGGAAAAGTTGGTCCTACCTGTGGTTCCAAGGCTCAAGTTTGCTCGTGGAGTACTGCCTAAGTCCTCTCCGCAGCGGCAGCAACCAGGAAGATCTGCGCCGCTCTTTCCGGTAGCCTCCGTGCACCAGGGTTCCAGATGGCGTTTGGTGTTTTCCTCTGGCGTCTGGATGTGCACAGAGTGCAGTCTCTTCTGGTTTCCCAGGCGTGTCCGCCTCTCTGAAGGTTTAGCTCTCCCTCCCACGGGATTTGGGTGCAGAGAACTGTTTATCCGGTCTGTTTCCTTCAGGTTCCGGCGGTGTCTCAGGCGCAGGGGTCCTGCCGCCCCTGGGCCCTCCCCTACGGGAACCCAGAGGCCTTATACAGTTGCCTCTTGGGCCAGGGATGTGGGCAGGGGTGGGCAGTGTTGGTGGTCTCCTCCGCTCTGCAGCCTCAGGAGTGCCCACCTGATCAGGCGGTGAGGTCTCTCTCCCACGGGGTTTGGGAGCAGAGAGCTGCTCATGTTTTCATTTCTTATATGATAACTTCAGTGCCAGTGACTCTGTCTTCCACCTCTTGTTTTGTTGGTGAAGCTTCCCCCTGTAGTTCCAGCTTGAATTCTTATATATATTTATTTCCAAATTCTCCTCTATTTCTTCTATTTTCCATTTTCATGTCATAAACAGTTTTATTCATTTAGTTCAAATGTATGTTTGTATTTTCTGGGCTTTCTTTAGAGGGTTTACTTGTCAAATCATTTATACACACTTGGCTGTCTTGGAGCTTGCTCTGTAGATCAGGGTTGACATAGAACTCACAGTGGTGTGTCTGCCTCTGCCTTTTGAGTGTTGAAATTAAAGACATATGCCACTGTTGCTAAACTCGGGCTACATTTGTGTGTTTCTGTGTATGTCATTTATGTTTCTGTTGTGTGCTTATTTTTGTCTGTATGTTTGTCTGTTCATTTGTTTCTCACAAGTCTTTAATCACTGTACTTAGGCAGTCAGATCTCTGTCTTTGGAGCTAGCCTGGTCTATCATTTTCATACAGTTGGCTTTAATGTATTTTTCTTGTCCTTTACTATGTTAGAATATTCCATGTCTGCTGTGGTAGTATAGGTGGACTCTAATGGAGATGCAATTCCCTGACTGGTATTGATTATGCGCTCCTCTTGGTATCCATTCATCTAGATTTATAATTATTATAGGTCTAGTTCTGATTCTGAAATTGCCTTTGTTGGGAAGGTTTTTTGATCACTGGTTTCTGTTTCCTCTCTGAGTTTTTAGAGATATGATGGTTATTTGTTACTCTTTTACTGTCCTGTTGAGCTGGTGTATTCACAGGACATGGCTGCTGGTGTTGAAGACTAGTATCTGGTCAAAGTGATCTATAGTTTAGCAGTGGGTTTCTGCGGGAACTGAGACCAGTTTAGCTTCATTATACTCAACAAGGGGCCTAATTGACTTAAAATACATGTAGATTAATGATAAGCTGTATGTGTGCTCTTATATTCAATAACAAAGAGTAAGAAACAATTCACTAAAAATTAACTGAATCCTTATATTTTGAGTCAATATTATTAGCACTGCAGAACATGGACTGAATTTTTCTCATATGCAGAAGTTAATGTATTCATTCAGAATAACAACTTTTCCAATCTGGAACCTCCATAGCGTATAAGCTAGGACCCTTTAACACTTCAAACATATGT